>NC_092769.1:77177052-77327052 GCF_047496795.1 Chiloscyllium punctatum
GGTTTGGAGGTAGCGAGAGGGAATCCTCAGGAAATACCCACCAGAGATTGATCCTTTGGTTTGTCAGTTGCCCCCCCCCCCCCAGCCGTCTCTCTTATTCCCCAGCTGGAGTTTTATTTCTCCACACCACACACTTCTCCCACCTCCCCCCCCCCCACCCCCCCCAACTTAATTCAAATTAACTCTAATCCAAACCACAACCACTGTCAGCCATAGACACAGGCCTGTGACTTCCAGTACATTGAGCTAATCGACCCTCTCTGTTCACGGAGCCAGGAGCTACAGACTCATGAAGCAATGATCCCATTTTCACAATCACTTCAAAAGGAATCTTCAGAACAACTCGGTAATGTACATGTCTTCACAACACACTCACACTCACACTCACACACACACACTCACAGATACACACACACACTCGCACTGACACACACACACACTCACACACACACCTTTACTCTCACACACTCACAGATACACACACACTCACACACACACACATTTACACTCACACACTCACAGATACAACACACACACTCGCACTGACACACACACACACTCACACACACACCTTTACACTCACACACTCACAGATACACACACACTCACACACACACACATTTACACTCACACACTCACAGATACACACACACACTCGCACTGACACACACACACACTCACACACACACCTTTACACTCACACACTCACAGATACACACACACTCACACTCACACACACACATTTACACACACACTCACAGTCACACACACACATTTACACTCACACACTCACAGATACACACACACACTCACAGATACACACACACACTCACAGATACACACACACTCACACTCACACACACATTTACACTCACACACTCACAGATACACACACACACTCATACTCACACACACACACACTTACACTCACAACACTCACAGATACAACACACTCACAGATACACACACTCACACTCACACTCACTCACACACTCACACACACACATTTACACACAGATACACACACACTCACACTGACACACACACATTTACACACACACAGATACACACACACTCACACTCACATACAGATACACACACACACTCACACTGACACACACACATTTACACACACACAGATACACACACTCACACACATACAGGATACACACACACTCACACTGACACACACACATTTACACACACACAGATACACACACACTCACACACACACATTTACACTCTCTCACACACAGATACACACACACACTTCACAGATACACACACACTCACACACACATTTACATTCACACACTCACACACACACATTTACACACACAGATACACACACACTCACACTGACACACACACATTTACACACACACAGATACACCACACACTCACACTCACATACAGATACACACACACTCACACTGACACACACATATTTACACACACACAGATACACACATACAGATACACACACACTCACACTGACACACACACATTTACACACACACAGATACACACACACTCACACACACACATTTACACACACACAGATACACACACACACACACACATTTACACTCACACACACAGATACACACACTCACAGATACACACACACACTCACAGATACACACACACACTCACAGATACACACACATTTACACTCACACACTCACAGATACACACACACACTCATACTCACACACACACACACACTTACACTCACACACTCACAGATACAACACACTCACAGATACACACACTCACTCACACTCACTCACACACTCACACACACACATTTACACACAGATACACACACACTCACACTGACACACACACATTTACACACACACAGATACACACACACTCACACTCACATACAGATACACACAACACACTCACACTGACACACACACTTTTACACACACACAGATACACACACTCACACACATACAGATACACACACACTCACACTGACACACACACATTTACACACACACAGATACACACACACTCACACACACACATTTACACTCTCTCACACACAGATACACACACACACTCACAGATACACACACACTCACACACACATTTACATTCACACACTCACACACACACATTTACACACACAGATACACACACACTCACACTGACACACACACATTTACACACACACAGATACACACACACTCACACTCACATACAGATACACACACACTCACACTGACACACACATATTTACACACACACAGATACACACATACAGATACACACACACTCACACTGACACACACACATTTACACACACACAGATACACACACACTCACACACACACATTTACACACACACAGATACACACACACACACACACACACACATTTACACTCACACACACAGATACACACACACACAGATACACACACACAGATACACACACACTCACACACACACACACATTTACACTCACACACACATTTACACTCACACACACAGATACACACACACACAGATACACACACACAGATACACACACACAGATACACACACAGGCACTCACACTCACACAGAGTCTGAGGAGGGATGTGTATGTTACTGGTCAGACACACAGTGTGTTACCCAGAGTCCCCCACATTATTGTGGGTCTGGAGTTACGTGTAGGCCTAACTGGGTAAGGGTGGTAACTTGTCCCCCATTAGTGACTCCCTTCCCACCCCCACCCAAAACAGCCAACAGTTGTAACTCAATTAGCTTGTTCCCATATCCACAGTCGGCTGTGATGGGATTTAAAGCTGTGTTTCCAGAATCTTAGCCGGAGTTCTGGAATACTGTCCCAGTTCCCAGCTCCTCCCCAGCCTGGTAACCATGGTAACGTGGGTATGGAGTGTAATGATTGGTCTACACAGTCAGTAACTCGCTTCTCTCTTTCCCTCACCCTCCCTTCTCCTCTCCCTGTCTGTCCATCTTCCCTCCTCTCTCTCTACACTCCCACACTCTCCCATTCTCCATCTCCCTCCATCTCTCCTCCTTATCTCCCTCCACTCTTCCCTCCCTCCACTTTCCTCCTCCCTATCCGCTGCTCCCTATCTCTCTCTCCCCTTCTCCCATCCCTCTCCCTCCATCCCCCTCTCCCATACCCTCTCCATCACTTACCCCTCTCCTCCCTCTCTTACTCCCTCTCTCCCTATCCCACTCCCCTCTCCCTCCCTCCCTCCCTCTCACTTCGCCCCTTCTCCTTCTCTCTCCCTTCATCTCCCCTTCCTTCACTCCCTCTCTCCCATGGCCTGTCCCTCCCCCTCTCCCCCTCTCTCTCTCCCCGCAACCCCCTCCTTGTCCCCTCTCTGTGCTTCCACTCTGTGCCTTCCCTCTCCCCCTCCCTCCCTCTCTACCTCCCCCTCTCTCCCCACCTCCCCTCCATTCCCCCTCTCCCTCTCCTCTCTCCCCTCCCTCTCTCCCTCTCCCCCCCCTCTCTCTCCCTCTCTCTCCCTACCCCCCTCTCCCCCCCTCTCCCCCCCTCTCCCCCCCCTCTCCCCCCCCTCTCCCCCCCTCTCCCTCCCCCCTCTCTCCCTCTCCCCCCCTCTCTCTCCCCCTCCCCCCCTCCCCCCCCTCTCCCCCCCCCTCTCCCCCCCCAGGTTATCACTACATCTGCCTGAGGAATGAGTTGAACCAGCCCCTCCAGCTCCCCTCGCTGTTTGTTCACACGGACGTGAAGGATTACATCCCGGACACACACGCAGGTCAGACCCCTCCCCCAACCCCACAACCCCCCCCCCCCCCCACCAACCCCCGACCCCTCCACCAACCCCACACCACCCCCCCCACCAACCCCTCCCCCGACCCCTCCCCCAACCCCACACCCCCCCCCCACCAACCCCTCCCCCGACCCCTCCCCCAACCCCCAACCCTTCCCCCCCCCCAACCCCCGACCCCTCCCCCAACCCCCAACCCTTCCTCCACCCCCTCCCCCTCCCCGACCCCACCCCATCCCCCAACACCCTCCCCCTCCCCAACCAACCACCAGGACACTCACATTCCCCTCCCCCTCGGGACCCACCCCCAGATTGAGGAGGGAGCTCTCCCCTGTATCTAACCCCGTGTAGAGGGAGCTTTACTCTGTATCTATCCCTGTGCTGTCCCTGTCCTGGGGGTGTTTGATGGGGGGACAGTGTAGAGGGAGCTTTACTCTGTATCTAACCCCGTGCTGACCCTGTCCTGGGGGTGTTTGATGGGGGGACAGTGTAGAGGGAGCTTTACTCTATATCTAACCCCGTGCTGTCCCTGTCCCTGGGGGTGTTTGATGGGGGGGACAGTGTAGAGAGAGCTTTACTCTGTATCTAACCCCGTGCTGACCCTGTCCTGGGGGTGTTTGATGGGGGGACAGTGTAGAGAGAGCTTTACTCTGTATCTAACCCCGTGTTGTCCCTGTCCTGGAGTGTTTGATGGGGGGACAGTGTAGAGGGAGCAATACTCTGTATCTAACCCCGTGCTGTCCCTGTCCTGGGGGTGTTTGATGGGGGGACAGTGTAGAGGGAGCTTTACTCTGTATCTAACCCTGTGCTGTCCCTGTCCCTGGGAGTGTTTGATGGGGGGACAGTGTAGAGGAAGCTTTACTCTGTATCTAACCCTGTGCTGTCCCTGTCCTGGGGGTGTTTGATGGGGGGACAGTGTAGAGGGAGCTTTACTCTGTATCTAACCCTGTGCTGTCCCTGTCCTGGGAGTGTTTGATGGGGGGACAGTGTAGAGGAAGCTTTACTCTGTATCTAACCCTGTGCTGTCCCTGTCCCTGGGAGTGTTTGATGGGGGGACAGTGTAGAGAGAGCTTTACTCTGTATCTAACCCTGTGCTGTCCCTGTCCTGGGAGTGTTTGATGGGGGGACAGTGTAGAGAGAGCTTTACTCTGTATCTAACCCTGTGCTGTCCCTGTCCCTGGGAGTGTTTGATGGGGGACAGTGTAGAGGGAGCTTTACTCTGTATCTAACCCCATGCTGTCCCTGTCCCTGGGAGTGTTTGATGGGGGGACAGTGTAGAGGGAGCTTTACTCTGTATCTAACCCTGTGCTGTCCCTGTCCTGGGAGTGTTTGATGGGGGGACAGTGTAGAGAGAGCTTTACTCTGTATCTAACCCTGTGCTGTCCCTGTCCTGGGAGTGTTTGATGGGGGGACAGTGTAGAGAGAGCTTTACTCTGTATCTAACCCTGTGCTGTCCCTGTCCCTGGGAGTGTTTGATGGGGGACAGTGTAGAGGAAGCTTTACTCTGTATCTAACCCTGTGCTGTCCCTGTCCCTGGGAGTGTTTGATGGGGGGACAGTGTAGAGGGAGCTTTACTCTGTATCTAACCCTGTGCTGTCCCTGTCCTGGGAGTGTTTGATGGGGGGACAGTGTAGAGGAAGCTTTACTCTGTATCTAACCCCGTGCTGTCCCTGTCCTGGGGGTGTTTGATGGGGGGGACAGTGTAGAGGGAGCTTTACTCTGTATCTAACCCCGTGCTGTCCCTGTCCCTGGGAGTGTTTGATGGGGGACAGTGTAGAGGGAGCTTTACTCTGTATCTAACCCCATGCTGTCCCTGTCCTGGGGAGTGTTTGATGGGGGGACAGTGTAGAGGGAGCTTTACTCTGTATCTAACCCCGTGCTGTCCCTGTCCTGGGGAGTGTTTGATGGGGGGACAGTGTAGAGGGAGCTTTACTCTGTATCTAACCCCGTGCTGTCCCTGTCCCTGGGAGTGTTTGATGGGGGACAGTGTAGAGGGAGCTTTACTCTGTATCTAACCCTGTGCTGTCCCCTGTCCCTGGGGGTGTTTGATGGGGGGGGACAGTGTAGAGGGAGCTTTAATCTGTATCTAACCCCATGCTGTCCCTGTCCTGGGGAGCATTTGATGGGGGGGACAGTGTAGAGGAAGCTTTACTCTGTATCTAACCCCGTGCTGTCCCTGTCCTGGGGAGTGTTTGATGGGGGGGACAGTGTAGAGGGAGCTTTACTCTGTACCTAACCCCGTGCTGTCCCTGTCCTGGGGGTGGTTGGTGGGGGGACAGTGTAGAGAGAGCTTTACTCTGAATCTAACCCCGTGCTGTCCCTGTCCCTGGGGGTGGTTGGTGTGGGGACAGTGTAGAGGGAGCTTTACTCTGTATCTAACCCCGTGCTGTCCCTGTCCTGGGGAGTGTTTGATGGGGGACAGTGTAGAGGGAGCTTTACTCTGTATCTAACCCGGTGCTGTCCCTGTCCTGGGGGTGTTTGATGGGGGGGGACAGTGTAGAGGGAGCTTTACTGTGTCTTTAATGGTGTGGTTGTGTGACCCTCTCTCAGAGTACATCGATTTATTGGTCAATCCCATCAAACATATCAGTGTGATGGAGCAGCGTTCGTGTTTACTGGTGAACCTGATGGATGGGACTGAGGTGAGGTTCTCGAGTAACGACCCCTCTCGCTACCCTCCCCCTATCCTGACTCTGACCCAGCATCAACACTCGAGGGATCTCTGCACTCGAGTGAACCTCCCCCATCCCCCCGCACACTCTCAGACAGGACACCCCAGACCCTAACCCCTCGAGTGACCCTCCCCCTCCCCCCCGCCCTCTCAGACACTACATCCCAGACCCTAACCCCTCGAGTGAACCTCCCCTCCCCCCGGCCTCTCAGACAGTACACCCCAGACCCTAACCCCTCGAGTGAATCTCCCCCCTCCCCCCACACTCTCAGACAGGACACCCCAGACCCTAACCCCTCGAGTGAACCTCCCCCTCCCCCCACACTCTCAGACAGGACACCCCAGACCCTAACCCCTCGAGTGAACCTCCCCCTCCCCCCCACACTCTCAGACAGTACACCCCAGACCCTAACCCCTCGAGTGACCCTCCCCCTCCCCCCCCGCCCTCTCAGACAGTACACCCCCAGACCCTAACCCCTCGAGTGAACCTCCCCCTCCCCCCCCACACTCTCAGACAGTACACCCCAGACCCTAACCCCTCGAGTGAACCTCCCCTCCCCCCACACTCTCAGACAGTACCCTCCAGACCCTAACCCCTCGAGTGACCCTCCCCCTCCCCCCCACACTCTCAGACAGTACACCCCAGACCCTAACCCCTCGAGTGAACCTCCCCCCTCCCCCCACACTCTCAGACCGTACACCCCAGACCCTAACCCCTCGAGTGAACCTCCCCCTCCCCCCCACACTCTCAGACCGTACACCCCAGACCCTAACCCCTCGAGTGAACCTCCCCCCTCCTCCCACACTCTCAGACACTACACCCCAGACCCTAACCCCTCGAGTGAACCTCCCCCCTCCTCCCACACTCTCAGACAGTACACCCCAGACCCTAACCCCTCGAGTGAACCTCCCCCCTCCTCCCACACTCTCAGACAGTACACCCCAGACCCTAACCCCTCGAGTGAACCTCCCCCCTCCCCCCCACACTCTCAGACAGTACACCCCAGACCCTAACCCCTCGAGTGAACCTCCCCCCCCTCCCCCCCCCCCCTCCTCCCACACTCTCAGACAGTACACCCCAGACCCTAACCCCTCGAGTGACCCTCCCCCTCCCCCCCCGCCCTCTCAGACAGTACACTCCAGACCCTAACCCCTCGAGTGACCCTCCCCCTCCCCCCCACACTCTCAGACAGTACACCCCAGACCCTAACCCCTCGAGTGAACCTCCCCCTCCCCCACACTCTCAGACCGTACACCCCAGACCCTAACCCCTCGAGTGAACCTCCCCCCTCCCCCCACACTCTCAGACAGTACACCCCAGACCCTAACCCCTCGAGTGAACCTCCCCCTCCCCCCCCACACTCTCAGACAGTACACCCAGACCCTAACCCCTCGAGTGACCCTCCCCCTCCCCCCCACACTCTCAGACAGTACACTCCAGACCCTAACCCCTCGAGTGAACCTCCCCCTCCCCCACACTCTCAGACCGTACACCCCAGACCCTAACCCCTCGAGTGAACCTCCCCCCTCCCCCCACACTCTCAGACAGTACACCCCAGACCCTAACCCCTCGAGTGAACCTCCCCCTCCCCCCCCACACTCTCAGACAGTACACCCCAGACCCTAACCCCTCGAGTGACCCTCCCCCTCCCCCCCACACTCTCAGACAGGACACCCCAGACCCTAACCCCTCGAGTGACCCTCCCCCTCCCCCCCGCCCTCTCAGACACTACACCCCAGACCCTAACCCCTCGAGTGACCCTCCCCCCTCCCCCCTCCCCCCCACAAACTCTCAGACAGTACACCCCAGACCCTAACCCCTCGAGTGACCCTCGCCCTCACCCCCACACTCTCAGACAGTACCCTCCAGACCCTAACCCCTCGAGTGACCCTCCCCCTCTCCCCCCCCCACACTCTCAGACCGTACACCCCAGACCCTAACCCTCGAGTGACCCTCCCCCTCCCCCCCGCCCTCTCAGACACTACACCCCAGACCCTAACCCCTCGAGTGAACCTCCCCCCTCCCCCCCACACTCTCAGACAGTACACCCCAGACCCTAACCCCTCGAGTGAACCTCCCCCCTCCCCCCCCACACTCTCAGACAGTACACCCCAGACCCTAACCCCTCGAGTGAACCTCCCCCCTCCTCCCCACACTCTCAGACAGTACACCCCAGACCCTAACCCCTTGAGTGAACCTCCCCACTCCCCCCCACACTCTCAGACACTACACCCCAGACCCTAACCCCTCGAGTGAACCTCCCCCTCCCCCCCCACACTCTCAGACAGTACACCCCAGACCCTAACCCCCTTGAGTGAACCTCCCCCCTCCTCCCACACTCTCAGACACTACACCCCAGACCCTAACCCCTCGAGTGAACCTCCCCCTCCCCCCCACACTCTCAGACACTACACCCCAGACCCTAACCCCTCGAGTGAACCTCCCCCCTCCCCCCACACTCTCAGACAGTACACCCCAGACCCTAACCCCTCGAGTGACCCTCCCCCCTCCCCCCACACTCTCAGACAGTACACCCCAGACCCTAACCCCTCGAGTGACCTTCCCCCTCCCCCCCGCCCTCTCAGACAGTACCCTCCAGACCCTAACCCCTCGAGTGACCCTCCCCCTCCCCCCCACACTCTCAGACAGGACATCCCAGACCCTAACCCCTCGAGTGACCCTCCCCCTCCCCCCCGCCCTCTCAGACAGTACACCCCAGACCCTAACCCCTCGAGTGACCCTCCCCCTCCCCCCCACACTCTCAGACAGGACACCCCAGACCCTAACCCCTCGAGTGACCCTCCCCCCTCCCCCCCACAAACTCTCAGACAGTACACCCCAGACCCTAACCCCTCGAGTGACCCTCGCCCTCACCCCCACACTCTCAGACACTACACCCCAGACCCTAACCCCTTGAGTGAACCTCCCCCTCCCCCTCCCCCCACACTCTCAGACACTACACCCCAGACCCTAACCCCTTGAGTGAACTTCCCCCTCCCCCTCCCCCCACTCTCTCAGACTGTACACCCCAGACCCTAACCCCTCAATGTGTGAAAATGTTTCTCCCCAAATGTCCTGAATCACCAGTTTGAACCCCTCCTGCTCTCTGTGCAGTGTGTCCCCATTGTTCCTATAATGTCACCGGCCGAATGGTTTACAATACCCCAGCTGGGGCTGTACCCCCGTTCCGTAAACACATTCAGCATCACCTCCCTGCTCCTGTACCCGATGGTTCCCATTCCTCAAGCCCAGGATGCAGTCTGCTGTAGCAGCTGCTCTCTCTCTCCCCCTCTCCGGGCAGATTTCTCCGGACCTTCGCATATAAACCCAGATCTCTCTGCTCCCTCAACACCCTCTGGAAACACTTCGTCTTATACTGCTCCCTCCACCTTCTTCCAACCCAGAGTGTACCACCTCACCGTCCTGGTCATCGAAACTTATGTGCCGCCCGGTTGCCCACTCTGTGTCTGTCTGGAGTTGCACACCGCCCTCCCTCTGGGTTTTATCTCATCGGTGAAGGTGACACTGTTCCCCCCCCCTGCACACCCAGGTTCAAACCAGCCAGAGCCAGGGGTCCTTGACCACTGCCTGGGGATCCCAGCTGCAACTCTTCCCCCAGACCAAAGGTCTCATTAATCCCTGTTCCCCGAACCACCTCTTGCCCACCTCACTAATATTGCCAGTCGTTGGACTAAACGTCACACCCCTTTCTCAACACAGGGCGCAATTCTGCAGTGCTCTCACACCCCACCTCCCGAATCTAAGACTAAAAGAGACCTTGGAGTGCAGGTTCATAGCTCCCTGAAAGTAGAGTCACAGGTAGATAGGACAGTGAGGAAGGCGTTTGGCATGCTTCCCTTACATTAACGATCGAGATGAAGGAACTGAGGACATTCTGGTTAATGATACAAAGATATATAGAGGAACAGGTAGCATTGAGAAGCGGGGAGGCTGCAGAAGGATTTGGACAGGTTTGGAGAATGGACAAAGAGGTTGCAGATGGAGTACAATGTGGGAAAGTGTGAGGTCATGCACTTTGGTCGAATAGAGGCATGGACTATTTTCTAAATGGGGAGAAACTTCAGAAGTTTGATGTGCAAAGAGACTTGGGAGTTCTAGCCCAGGATTCTGTCAAGGTAAACTTGCAGGTTGAGTCAATAGTTAAGAAGGCAAATGCAATGATGGCATTTATTTTGAGGAGACTTGAATAATAAAGCAAGGATGTACTTCTGAGGTTTCCTAAAGCTCTGGTCAGACAACTTTTGGAATATTGTGTGGCGCTTTGGGCCCCAAAATCTCAGGAAGGATGTACTGGCCCTGGAGTGTGTTCAGAGGAGGTTCGTAAGACTGGTCCCAGGAATGAAAAGTTTAATATGTGAGGAACATTTGAGGACTCTGGGTTTATACTTGATGAGTTTGGAAGGATGGGGGAGAAACATACAGAATACTGAATGGTCTGGACAGAGTGGATGTTTGGACGACGTTTCCATTGGTAGGAGAGACTAGGGCCTGAGGGCACAGCCTTTGAGTAAAGGGAAGACCTTTTGGAACGGAGATAAGGAGAAACCTCTTCAGTCAGAAAGTGCTGAATCTATGGAATTAATTCCCACAGAAGGCTGTGGAGGCCAGGTCATTGAGTATATTTAAGACTGAGATAGATAGGTTCTTGAGTATCAAGGGGATCGAGGGTTCTGGGAGAAAACAGGAGAATGGGGTTGAGAAACTGATCAGCCATGATCGAATGGCAGAGCAGACTTCAATGGGCTGAATGGTCATATTTCTGCTCCGATGTCTTATGGTCTATATTGGTCAGAGTATTGAGTACAGGAGTTGGGAGGTCATGTTGCGGCTGTACAGGACATTGGTTAGGCCACTGTTGGAATATTGTGTGCAATTCTGGTCTCCTTCCTATCGGAAAGATGTTGTGAAACTTGAAAGGGTTCAGAAAAGATTTACAAGGATGTTGCCAGGGTTGGAGGATCTGAGCTACAGGGAGAGGCTGAACAGGCTGGGGCTGTTTTCCCTGGAGCGTCGGAGGCTGAGGGGTGACCTTATAGAGGTTTACAAAATCATGAGGGGACATGGATAGGATAAATAGACAAAGTATTTTCCCTGGGGTGGGGGAGTCCAGAACTAGAGGGGCATAGGTTTAGGGTGAGAGGGGAAAGATATAAAAGAGACCTAAGGGGCAACGTTTTACACAGAGAGTGGTACGTGTATGGAATGAGCTGCCAGAGGATGTGGTGGGGGCTGGTACAATGACAACATTTAAGAGGCATTTGGATGGGTATATGAATAGGAAGGGTTTGGAGGGATATGGGCCGGGTGCTGGCAGGTGGGACTAGATTGGGTTGGGATATCTGGGTCAGTATGGACAGGTTGGGCCGAAGGGTCTGATTCTGTGCTGTCCATCTCTGTGACTCTGTCTGTGTACCTGCACAAGTCCCATCTCACCTTCCTCAATACACCTTGGATGTATTTCACCTGGACCTTGTCTGCACTCACTCCAGACGCCCCATTCCTGACCTCCATTTTAATCCCTCCTTGTAGCCGCACGTTCTCCATACCCTGGGTCACCTCTGCGTGTGGGGGGGTAAAGCGTTACCTTAATACCTCAGCCTTTTGTAACGACCCTTTCGGAAGCCTGCCTGGGCTAACTGCCAGCCTTACTTTGTCTCTCTTTTTAACAGAAGGAGATGCCAGTGACAACCGATTATAAACTCAGTCAAAGACGTCGGACTTTAGGGAGTGTTTTCAAGGAGGTGTTATGAGAATATGTGCGATCTCTCTCCTAACTTAGAACAACATTGACCCGGATTAACATGGACACACATTTGTAAATAGAGGAGAGAGCTTTTATCAAGGACACTTTGCAAAGAAAAAGACACTGTATTCAGCAAGAACAATGTCAGGACTGCAAGGAACGAGATAGGAACATCACAAGAGGCTGAGAGACAGAGGTCCCATGGAGAGAGAGGTGTGTGGGACACCCAGTGTGAGGATTTTGATCCGAACAGTTCCAGGGCCGTCTGCGATAATCTGGTCTGAAGGCCGACACCTCTCTGGTTCCTTCCCCCCCGAGAGTCATCTTCACCGCAGAGGAAGGGTTCTTGCAGAGGAGTTCAAAATCTACTTCATCGTCTCCAGCAAAGTTGCCCCAGACATTCCAGGAGCTCACTGGGATGCCAACGCTTTCCGGGTGTAAATTAACATCAGATGCACAACACCGTTTCGGACAATACTGGTCACTTCTCGGCCGAGCTGAACTATCACTTGGTCAGCGTACTTTCCAGTTAATGTTCTGCTGAGTTCTCCGTTTCCCACAGATTTCTGTTACTGAGTTGAAGTGTTACCGTTCCAGGAGATATATTTGCAAAGTCAAAACCTTTGGTTAATTAGCTTTCCATCTATGAGAAGGATTCAGCTGACACACACTGACTCTCACTGGGGTATGGGCTCAAACAACACACACACCAACCCCCCCCACACCCCCCCCCCCACACACACACTCACATACACACACACACACACACACCGACTCTCACTGGGGTATGGCTCAAACACACACACACACACCCCCCCACACCCCCCCCCCCCACACACACACTCACATACACACACACACACACACACCGACTCTCACTGGGGTATGGGCTCAAACACACACACACACCCCCCCCCACACCCCCCCCCCCCCCACACACACACTCACATACACACACACACTACACACACCGACTCTCACTGGGGTATGGGCTCAAACACACACACACACCCCCCCACCCCCCCCCCACACACACACTCACATACACACACACACACACACACCGACTCTCACTGGGGTATGGGCTCAAACACACACACACACACCCCCCCACACCCCCCCCCCCCACACACACACTCACATACACACACACACACACACACCGACTCTCACTGGGGTATGGGCTCAAACACACACACACACACCCCCCACACACCCCCCCCCCCACACACACACACTCACATACACACACACACACACACACCGACTCTCACTGGGGTATGGGCTCAAACACACACACACACACACCCACACACCCCCCACACACACACACTCACATACACACACACACACACACACCGACTCTCACTGGGGTATGGGCTCAAACACACACACACACACCCCCCCCCCCCCCCCCCACACACACACACTCACATACACACACACACACACACACACCGACTCTCACTGGGGTATGGGCTCAAACACACACCCCCACACCCCCCCCCCCCCCACACACACACTCACATACACACACACACACACACCGACTCTCACTGGGGTATGGGCTCAAACACACACACACACACACCCCCCCCCCACACACACACTCACATACACACACACACACACACACTGACTCTCACTGGGGTACGGGCTCACACCCACACCCCCCCCCCACACACACACACACACTGACTCTCATTGGGGTACGGGCTCACTCACACACACACACACACACACACACACACAGACTCTCACTGGGGTACGGGCTCACTCTCACTCACACACACACACACACACACACACAGACTCTCACTGGGGTACGGGCTCACTCTCACTCACACACACACACACACACACACACAGACTCTCACTGGGGTACGGGCTCACTCTCACTCACACACACACACACACACACACACACACAGACTCTCACTGGGGTACGGGCTCACTCTCACTCACACACACACACACACACACACACACAGACTCTCACTGGGGTACGGGCTCACTCTCACACACACACACACACACACACACAGACTCTCACTGGGGTACGGGCTCACTCTCACTCACACACACACACACACACACACTCACTCACTGGGGTATGGGCTCACTCTCTCTCTCTCACTCACACACACACACACACACACACACTGGGGTACGGGCTCACACACACACTCTCACTCACTCACACACACACACACACACACACACACACACAGACTCTCACTGGGGTACAGGCTCTAGTCTTGATGCTGGGGGTTGGGTTAACTTGTTTAAAACGAGAAAATGTGCAATTTTATAAGCTCAAGTAGCCACTTGAATTCCACTGAGGAATATGCCTGAAAGGATTGTAAAGTTAAACCAATTCAAAATAAAACTACAATAACAAAGTGACAGTACTGTCTCAGGTTCCCAGCAAAACCTGAGGGAACATAACCAAGTCGCATAGGAAAAGAGTCTTTCCTCTTGGGAGAGAATGTGGAACTGGGGAGCAGCACTGTTTAAAAATAAGACACAGTTCATTTCAGAGAGAGAGGGGGAAACCTTCCCTCCCAGAGGACTCCGAGTCTTTGTAATTCTCTTCCACTGCATTCAGGACACAGCAATATTTTAAAGGCAGAGCGAGAGAGATTCTTGCTGACCAATCGGATGGAAGGTTATCGAATGTAGAATGATACATTCCCCACAGTGAGGAAGCAGGCCATTCGGCCCATCAAGTCAACACCGCCCCACTGGAGAACATCCCACCCAGACCTAGCCCCTACCCTTTCCCTGTAACTCTGCAATTCCCCATGGAACCCACTCTAACCTGTACATCCCTGGGCACTATGGGACAATTTCCCACGGCCAATCCACCCTAACCTGCACATCCCTGGGCACTATGGGACAATTTCCCACGGCCAATCCACCCCAACCTGCACATCCCTGGGCACTATGGGACAATTTCCCACGGCCAATCCACCCTAACCTGCACATCCCTGGGCACTATGGGACAATTTCCCACGGCCAATCCACCCTAACCTGCACATCCCTGGGCACTATGGGACAATTTCCCACGGCCAATCCACCCTAACCTGCACATCCCTGGGCACGATGGGACAATTTCCCCACGACCAATCCACCCTAACCTGTACATCCCTGGGCACTATGGGACAATTTCCCAATGGCCAATCCACCCTAACCTGCACATCCCTGGGCACTATGGGACAATTTCCCATGACCAATCCACCCTAACCTGCACATCCCTGGGCACTATGGGACAATTCCCCACGGCCAATCCACCCTAACCTGCACATCCCTGGGCACTATGGGACAATTCCCCACGGCCAATCCACCCTAACCTGCACATCCCTGGGCACTATGGGACAATTTCCCACGGCCAATCCACCCCTAACCTGCACATCCCTGGGCACTATGGGACAATTTCCCATAGCCAATCCACCCTAACCTGCACATCCCTGGGCACGATGGGACAATTTCCCACGGCCAATCCACCCCTAACCTGCACATCCCTGGGCACGATGGGACAATTTCCCATGACCAATCCACCCTAACCTGTACATCCCTGGACACTATGGGACAATTTCCCATGGCCAATCCACCCTAACCTGCACATCCCTGGGCACTATGGGACAATTTCCCATGGCCAATCCACCCTAACCTGCACATCCCTGGACACTATGGGACAATTTCCCACGGCCAATCCACCCTAACCTGTACATCTTTGGGAGGAAACCCACGCAGACACGGGGGGAGCACGTGCAAACTCCTCACAGACAGTCGCCCGAGGGTACGATCGAACCTGGGTCCATGGCACCGTGGTGCAGCAGTGCTAACCACTGAGGCTCCCACAGTAGTTTATGTTAAACTCCGATCAGACATTGAATAAAGCAGCAGTGTCAAAAGGCTGACTGTCCCACTCTTGTCCGTCACCTGTCTGTTTATACTCTTGGTGAAAGACGCAGATAATTTGCACAGTTGCGGGATGACAGGTCAGACAGGCAAAGTGCCCGAAACGTCGATTTTCCTGCTCCTCGGACGCTGCCTGACCGTCTGTGCTTTTCCAGCACGACTCTAGAGTCTAATCTCCAGCATCTGCAGTACCAATTCTGCCTTTTCTGTGCAGAAGGATGTGGGAGATATAGAATGTAGGGAAATAGATAGTGACACCTTGAAAAGTGTCCATATTACAGAGGAGGATGTGCTGGATGTCTTGAAATGCATAAAAATGGATAAATCTGCAGGACCTGATCAGGTGTACCCTGGAACTCTTAAGGGAAGCTAGAGAAGTGATTGCTGAGTCCCTTGTGAGTATATTGTATCATAATCACTGGTGAGGTGTCAGAAGACAGGAGGTTGGCTACTGTGGAGAACTGTTTAAGAAGGGCAGTAAGGACAAGCCAGGGAACTATAGACCAGTGAGCCTGACCTCGGTGGTGGGCAAGTTATTGGAGGGAATCCTGAGGGACAGAATGTACATGTATTTGGAAAGGCAAGGACTGATTCAGGATAGTCAACATGGCTTTGTGCGTGGGAAATCATGTCTCACAAACTTGATTGAGTTTGTTGAGGAAGTAACAAAGAGGATTGATGAGGCAGAGCAGGAGATGTGATCTATATGGACTTCAGTAAGGTATTCGACAAGGTTCCCCATGGGAGACTGATTAGCAAGATTAGGTCTCATGGAATACAGGGAGAACTAGCCATTTGGATACAGAACTGGCTCAAAGGTAGAAGACAGAGGGTGGTGGTGGAGGGTTGTTTTTCAGACTGGAGGCCTGTGACCAGCGGAGTGCCACAAAGATCGGTGCTGGGTCCACTGCATTTCATAATTTTTTCAAATGATTTGGATGTGAATACAGGAGGTATAATTAGTAAGTTTGCAGATGATACCAAAAAAAAATTGGACAGTGAAGAAGGTTACCTCAGATTACAACAGGATCTTGACCAGATGGGCCAATGGGCTGAGAAGTGGCAGATGGAGTTTAATTTAGATAAATGCGAGGTGCTGCATTTTGGAAAAGCAAATCAGAGCAGGACGTATACACTTAATGGTAAGGTCCAAGGGAGTGTTGCCGAACAAAGAGACCTTGGAGTGCAGGTTCATAGCTCCTTGACAGTGGAGTCACAGGTAGATAGGATAGGGAAGAAGCTGAGAGAAACGCACAAGAATTCCGAGAAGCATGGCATTCAAACTGGAACTCTTATCAACAAAAACATTGACTTGGATCCCATTTACCACCCCCTGAGAAAAGGAACAGGAAATGACATCACCACAGGAAATGATATCACCAATGCACGGAAGCTTAAACATATAAATAGAAAGCGGGCTACACCACCAGAGCTTCATCCAGAGGCTCACTGAAGATGTTAGGTAAAAACAATGACTGCAGATGCTGGAAACCAGAGTCTAGATTAGAGTGGTGCTGGAAAAGCACAGCAGGTCAGGCAGCATCCGAGGAGCAGGAGAATCGACGTTTCGGGCAAAAGCCCTTCATCAGGAATACAGGCAGAGAGCCTGAAAGGGTGGAGAGATAAATCACTCCACCCTGCTGGTACTCTGCTTCTATTCCTGATGAAGGGCTTTTGCCCGAAACGTCGATTTTCCTGCTCCTCGGATGCTACCTGACCTGCTGTGCTTTTCCAGCACCACTCTAATCTAGAACCCACTCACTGAAGATGTTATCTAGTATGGTGACGAAATGTCTGAAAACGAAGCTTCCAGTTCAGCGAGCAACATCCAACACTTTCCGAATATTGCGTGCAATTCTGGTCTCCTTCCTATCGGAAAGATGTTGTGAAACTTGAAAGGGTTCAGAAAAGATTTACAAGGATGTTGCCAGGGTTGGAGGGTCTGAGCTACAGGGAGAGGCTGAACAGGCTGGGGCTGTTTTCCCTGGAGGGTTAGAGGCTGAGGGGTGACCTTATAGAGGTTTACAAAATTATGAGGGGCATGGATAGGGTAAATAGACAAAGTCTTTTCCCTGGGGTGGGGGAGTCCAGAACTAGAGGGGCATAGGTTTAGGGTGAGAGGGGCAAGGTTTAAAAGGGACTTAAGGGCAACATTTTCACACAGAGGGTGGTACGTGTATGGAATGGGCTGCCAGAGGAAGTGGTGGAAGCTGGTACAATTACAACATTTACAAGGCATTTGGATGGGTATATGAATAGGAAGGGTTTGGAGGATATGGGCCAAGTGCTGGCAAATGAGACGAGATTAGGTTGGGATATCTGGTCAGCATGGACAAGTTGGACCGAAGGATCTGTTTCCGTGCTGCACATCTCAATGACTCTATTCAGGTCTAAGATGAGGAGACAGAGGGAGAGAATTTCCTCTGGTGAATCCAGAACATGTTAATAATAGAGTGCATGGGGGAAACATGGTAAAAAAAATGAACAGCAAACCACCGCTCACCAAAACACAGCTTGTTTCTCCTTCTGTATAATTTTATTCCTGGATAAATCACATTTGCAATTCTTAGCCTGAAACAATGGGGTGTTACACTTCCTGCAGTTGGAGAGCTGCATTAGCACGACAAGAGAGAGACAAACTGCTTGTGATCTTTCCTGAAATGCGATAAAGACACGACCAAAGTCAGAGAAGAAAAGAAACGCTCTTAAATGAGGAAGGTGGAGTTCTCTGTAAATGATTCCCTGATCAGCGCTGACTGAGGTCGACAGTTCCTCGATTCATCCCCACGTCCGTGCACAACAAAGTATGTAAGTCTTTCAGCTAACGCAGCAGCCCCAGGGATACAGTTGTCGAAAGCCCTGCAGGAGTGGGTGGCCAGGCCGCATCAGGTTCTCCCTCAGGGACGGGTCACAGCTTCCTGTAGGCGCCGACGGTGGTGTCAAAGAGCTTGGCATTGTAGAACTGACCCTGCTTGTCCAGGAGGTAGTAGAAGCGGTGACCCTGGATCCTGAGGGGAACCACAGAGGGCACCTGGCTGCGGTGAGCCATGCATGACACCTGGCACAGGGGCACCGTGAAGGAGCTGGTGCCTCCGAAAGGCAGGTAGCTGGCGATGGTGACCTGGTGACCACCTCGATGGAGCACCACGCGGGAGACTGAGCGGCAGGCAAACAGGTAGCCAGCGACCAGGATCAGGGAGCCTGGAGGGACAGAGCAGACCAGGAGATGGTTAGCACGTCTCTAACTGGTGGGAAGGCAACTGCTTGGCAATTAGACATCAGCCATTCCTATTCTCAACAGGGCTAGTAATCCCAAGGTCCCAACTCACGTTCTTGGGAATAGGGGGGGGAGGAGGGGGGGGGGGGCGGATTTGTAGGTCAGGGTGGATTGGCCCATGGGAAATTGTCCTATAGCATTCAGGGATGTGCAGGTCAGGGTGGATTGGCCGTGGGAAATTGTCCCATAGTGTCCAGGGATGTGCAGGTCAGGGTGGATTGGCCGTGGGAAATTGTCCCATAGTGTCCAGGGATGTGCAGGTTAGGGTGGATCGGCCGTGGGAAATTGTCCCATAGTGCCCAGGGATGTACAGGTTAGGGTGGATTGGCCATGGAAATTGTCCCATAGTGCCCAGGGATGTGCAGGTTAGGGTGGGTTGGTCATGGGAAATTGTCCCATAGTGCCCAGGGATGTACAGGTTAGGGTGGATTGGCCGTGGGAAATTGTCCCATAGTGCCCAGGGATGTGCAGGTTAGGGTGGATTGGCCGTGGGAAATTGTCCCATAGTGCCCAGGGATGTACAGGTTAGGGTGGATTGGCCGTGGGAAATTGTCCCATAGTGCCCAGGGATGTGCAGGTTAGGGTGGATTGGCCGTGGGAAATTGTCCCATAGTGCCCAGGGATGTATAGGTTAGGGTGGATTGGCCGTGGGAAATTGTCCCATAGTGCCCAGGGATGTACAGGTTAGGGTGGATTGGCCGTGGGAAATTGTCCCATAGTGCCCAGGGATGTGCAGGTTAGGGTGGATTGGCCATGGGAAATTGTCCCATAGTGTCCAGGGATGTACAGGTTAGGGTGGATTGGCCGTGGGAAATTGTCCCATAGTGCCCAGGGATGTACAGGTTAGGGTGGATTGGCCGTGGGAAATTGTCCCATAGTGCCCAGGGATGTACAGGTTAGGGTGGATTGGCCATGGGAAATTGTCCCATAGTGCCCAGGGATGTGCAGGTTAGGTGTTTTAGTCAGGTGTAAATATAGGGTCGGGGAATGGGTCTGGGTGGGTTACTCCTAAGGGTCTGTGTGGACCTGTTGGGATTCTGTTCTATTGTGAACACGGGTCTCTCCCCCACAGGGAGCGGAATCTGAAGTCGCCGAATACGTCCGGCATTAGTTCAGCGAGTAGTCAGTGAAAGTGACCTGGAAGCAAATTGTTGATTGGTCTTTAAAATCCATCTGGGTCACTAACGTCCTGGAGAGAAAGCCCTTATCCGGCCTATACATGACCCCAGACCCCACAGCCATGTGAAAACCAGCAAAGGGTGGAGTGAGCCTTCAAATCCTTTATCCCCCCCTCCCCATCCCGTTCAGTGAATCACAGCTGATGTGGATGGGATTTTAGCTCCTTCTTCTGCCTGCCTCTCCCCTCACACACCAAACCAACCAACCACCCTCCCCCCCCCAATAATTCCTGACTCCCTTGCATGACAAGGCTGTCACTTAAAGCAGCCTGAATGGGAGTGGCCAGCTCTCCCAGATCAGGATTCCTGGGTTTTGGTGTTCTCAGGAATTAGTCTCTGAAGAGCTGGAAGCTTAATGTCTCCTGTCTACCACCCTCTCGGAATCTTCATAGTGTGAGGGGTAGATTCTTTACTCAGCAAGTCGTGAGTTCATGGAATGCCCTGCCAGTAGCAGTGGTGGACTCACCCTCTTTATGGGTATTTAAACGGGCACTGGATAGACATATGGAGGATAGTGGGCTAGTGTAGGTTAGGTGGGCTTGGATCGGCGCAACATCGAGGACCAAAGGGCCTGTACTGTGCTGTATTGTTCTACGTTCTCTTCATCCTCCTGGATTGAACGTGAGAGAATCTGTGTCTGAATTGTTCTTTGCCAAGGGGTGTGTAAATGGGATGTTGCTATATTCGAACAATTCACTTGTAATAGTTGCTGCATCTATTATTCAGTTAGGTTTTTCCGATAGAGTCAGAGAGCCATCCCAGGAACAAGTGACGACTCTTCACTGCGCTCCCTCTCTAGGACAATCAGGTCTGCCCTGAGTTCCGGAGACCCCGACCTGTCACACAGCGCTCCACGTGAAGTCTAACCAAGCTCCTAACCAAGTTAGAAGGAACTAGGAGAGAGTGGGGACTGCAGGTGCTGGAGATCCGAGTCGAGGCGCTGGAAAAGCACAGCCCGGTCAGGCAGGCATCCGAGGAGCAGGAGAATCGATGATGGGCTTATGCCCAAAACATTGACTCTCCTGCTCCTCGGATGCTGCCGGTCCGGCTGTGCTTTTCCAGCACCACACTCTCGACCTTGGCAGACATGGTGAAGGATAATCCAAAGACGTGCTACATTAAGCACAAGACAGCAACAAGAGAGAGAGTAGGACCTCTTAAGGCTCAACAAGGTCATTTATGTGTTGAACCTCATGAGATGTGAGATACTAAATGAATATTTCGCACCAGCATTTACTATGGAGACAGAAATGGAGGCTAGAGAATGCAGGGAAATAAACACTGATGTTCACATTACCGAACAGAAGTGCTGGAGATCTAAGACATTGTAATGGTGGATAAATCTCCAGGACCAGATCGAGGGTATCCCAGGACATTGTGGGCAGTTAGGGAGGAAATATTTGTACCATCTGTAACTATGGGTGAGGTGCCAGATGAGTAGAGGTTGGATACAGGGTGGATCCAGACCCTTGGCCCGGCAAGTCCACACTGACCCTCCAAACAGTAACCCACCCAGACCCATTCCCCTCCCCGATTACTCTACACTTACCCCTAATTGTAATGCACCTAACCAACACATCCCTGAACACCATGGGGCAATTTATCATGGTCATCCACCCTAACCTGCACATCTTTGGACTGTGGGAGGAAACCGGAGCACCTGGAGGAAACCCACACAGACACGGGGGAGAATGTGCAAACTCCACACAGACAGTCGCCTGAGGGGGGAATTGAACCTGGGTCCCTGGCGCTGTGAGGCAGCAGTGCTAACCACTGTGCCACCAGTGCTGCCCTGGCATAATGCTATGCCTTTATTTCAGAAAGGCTATAAGGAAAAACCTGGGACCAACATACCTGTGAGTCTGACTTCAGTGGTAGGTAGGTTGTTGGAGGGGATGCTGAAAAATAGGTTTGCTATGCATTTGGAGAGCCAAGGAATGGTTAGGGATAGTTTTGTGTGAGGGAAATCATGTCTCACAAACTTGGTTACTTCTTCAAAAAACTCAATCAAGAGGATAGACGAGGGCAGAGCAGTAGACATCGTTTATTTAGACTTTAGTAAAGCCTTTAATTCAGTTCCACATGATAAACTAATGTGTAACGTTAGCTCATATGGGATTCACTTGCCAATTTGACACACAATTGGCTTATTGACCGGAGACAGAGGTTGGCGGGTGGAGGGTTGTTTATCGGACTGGAGGCCTGTCACCATAGCGATCGGTGCTGGGGCCACTGTTTGTGATTTACATAAATGACTTAAATAAGAATCTAAAAGGCACGGTC
Source organism: Chiloscyllium punctatum (assembly GCF_047496795.1). NCBI lineage: Eukaryota > Metazoa > Chordata > Chondrichthyes > Orectolobiformes > Hemiscylliidae > Chiloscyllium > Chiloscyllium punctatum. The sequence goes on from NC_092769.1 coordinate 77,199,910, forward strand.
AGAAAGTTTGACATCAAAGTTGGTGGGAGAGTGGACTGTGAGAAAGGTTATCTAAGATTACAATGAGATCTTGATCAGTTGGGTTAATGGGCCGAGGAGTGGCAGATGGAGTTTAATTTGAATAAACGCAAAGTTTTACATTTTTGGTAAAACAAACAGGGACAGGATTGATACAATTAACAGTCAGGCCCTGAGTGGTGGTGTAGAACAGAGGCACCTAGGGGGTACTGGTACATAATCCTTTGAAGTTTGCGTCACAGGGGGACGGGGGTTAATGAGGCGTTTAGCACTCTTGCCTTCATCGCACAGACCTTTGAGTACAGGGAGTTGGGGAACGTCATGTTGGGGTTATACAGGACATTGGTGAGGCCTCGTCTGGAATACCATGTCCAGTTCCGGTCTCCCTGTTACAGGAAGGATATTATTAAACTGGAGAGGGGGTCAGGAGAGATTTACCAGGATGTTGCCAGGTAGCAAAGACCAGATCAAATGTAGGAGGTTATCTGCACCCATGCTACAATAGATGAAAGCTGTACCTTCTAAGCAATCAAACATTTTTTTTAAAAAAAGGAAATTTTAAAAAGATAAAAGTATTCACACTAATTGTCAAAGATTATATATAATCCAATACAATATTACCTGAAAATGATTTCAAAACTGTTTCATCTATGTAAAATGACTGTGTACTGAATATTTTTTAAAAAGGGGCAATTATAGTATGGATAGGATAAACAGACAAAGTCTTTTCCCTGGGGTGGGGGAGTCCAGAACTAGAGGGGCATAGGTTTAAGGTGAGAGGGGAAAGATATAAAAGAGACCTAAGGGGCAACATTTTCACTCAGAGGGTGGTGCGTGTATGGAATGAGCTGCCAGAGGATGTGGTGGAGGTTGGTACAATGACAACATTTAAGAGGCATCTGGATGGGTATATGAATAGGAAGGGTTTGGAGGGATATGGGCCGGGTGCTGGCAGGTGGGACTAGAGATTGGGTTGGGATATCTGGTCGGCATGGACGGGTTGGACCGAAGGGTCTGTTTCCATGCTGTACATCTCTCTGACTCTATGGAAGGTTTGAGTTATAGGAAGGGTCTTGATCAGCTGGGAGATTTTTCACTGGGCGTGGAGGAGGTTACTATTAAAACCAAGGGGGGCATGGAAAGGGTGAATGGTAGGTGTCTGTTCCCTCGAATGGGGGATTTCAAGACTAGGGGGCACACTTTTATAGTGATTTAACAAAGACATGAGGGGCAAATCTTTTACACAGAGAGTGGTTCGTGTGTGGAATGAACTTCCTGAGGGAGTGATGGATGTGGGTACAGTTAACTCATCTAGACTGGAAACGTTAGCTTGCTCTCTCTCTCTGTGGGTGCTGCCTGACCCACTGTGATCTCCAGCATTGATTGATCTCGGTGCAGATACCAGCAGCTACAGTAACTTGCTCCTGCGTTTAAAAGACATTTGGATAAGTACGTGAACGAGAAATGTTTGGAGGGATATGGACCATGTGCAGGCATTGGGACTAGTTCAGGGTTTGGGATTACGGTCGGCACGGACTGAGGGTTATGTTTCCATGCTGTGCGGCTCTACGACTCTATTAGGAGAGAGTGAGGACTGCAGATGCTGGACAGTCAGAGTTGGTACTGGATTAGTGGTGCTGGAAGAACACAGCAGTTCAGGCAGCATCCAACGAGTCAGAGTTGGTGCTGGGCACAGTGCAGCAGGTCAGGCAGTATCCGAGGGGCAGGAGAGTCGATGTTTCAGGCGCAAACCCTTCATCGGGACGTTGTTGGCAAGGACACCCAGCTCCCCCTCCATTTTCCAATCTCTTACCATTTCGGAAATACTGCCCACATCCTGCCAAAACGGATAACCTCACGGTTTTCCATACTATAGCCCACACACCATGTTCGTGCCCATTCCAATGTCACACCTGCTCACGAAGCCTGTCATAGACAGTGTGGAGACAGGCCCTTCGGCCCGACAAGTCCACACCGACCCTCTGAAGAGTAACCCATTCCCCTACCCTACTAATCAACATTTACCCCTGACTAATGCACCTAATCCTTCACATCCCTGAATGGTATGTCCTTATATTCCCTCTACACCTGACTAGGTAGAGGACAGGTTTGGCGTGACACACCCTTGAACTCTGACCCTTTTGGGGGTTATCAGGGTTGCCTGGCACAATCCCATCCTCCGGAGTTGTGTCACACACATCCCAGGAAACCGGTCAGAAGGTAACTCTTACCGACCGTCAGGCAGGAAGCTGTGAAGCCAAGTCTCCAGGCGTCTGAGCCCAGGTTCAGGGCTCTCCCCCCGATGGTGGGCAGGCCGCTCACTCGCTCCCCCTCCAGCACCGTCTCCCGGTGACCCGTGTCTTTGAGGGAGGTGAAGGCAAAGTGGGCCAGGTAGCCCCAGAACAGGAACTGAGCCAGGCAGAAGACACCCAGCATGCGGAAGAAGCGCCCTCTCTCGTGACGGAACAGCAGCATGTCCTGGGCCGGGGGTCCGCACGTCGGCCTGGTGCCCACCAACGCCCAGGTGGGTAACCGTCGCCCAACGAGGGGCCAAGCAGCGGCCATACCCCACCAGGGGGCCTGGCACCCCAACACCATCCCCCATGCCCCTCCAGCCACCCCCCTCGTTGACCCCGGTCTCCCCCACCCCCGTCCCACAAACCCTGGGCTGTTCTCCCCCATCCCCAGCCTGACTGTTCTCACCCACAGGCTATTTGCCCCTCTCTCTGGGTGAGGTACATTTATCGCTGGGATTTCTAGCCCCATCCCTCGTTCTTTCGCCCCTATCCCTTGGGTTTTGGCTCCTGTTCCTGGGCTTGTTGCCCATATTCCCAGATATTTTACCCATATTCCCTGCCCATTTACCCCTACTCCCTGCCCATTTACCCCTACTCCCTGCCCATTTACCCCTACTCCCTGCCCATTTACCCCTATTCCCTGCCCATTTACCCCTATTCCCTGCCCATTTACCCCTATTCCCTGCCTATTTGCCCCTACTCCCTGCCCATTTACCCCTATTCCCTGCCCATTTACCCCTATTCCCTGCCCATTTACCCCTATTCCCTGCCCATTTACCCCTACTCCCTGCCTATTTACCCCTACTCCCTGCCCATTTACCCCTATTCCCTGCCCATTTACCCCTATTCCCTGCCCATTTACCCCTATTCCCTGCCCATTTACCCCTATTCCCTGCCCATTTACCCCTACTCCCTGCCTATTTGCCCCTACTCCCTGCCCATTTACCCCTATTCCCTGCCCATTTACCCCTATTCCCTGCCCATTTACCCCTATTCCCTGCCCATTTACCCCTACTCCCTGCCTATTTACCCCTACTCCCTGCCCATTTACCCCTATTCCCTGCCCATTTACCCCTATTCCCTGCCCATTTACCCCTATTCCCTGCCTATTTGCCCCCAGCCCCCTGTATCTCCTGTTGGATACACTGTATACCCGGCCTTGGATACATTGTGCCGCTGAGCCGAGCCGTTTCCGGGTTCCTCCCCCGGCTTCCCAGCTCCTGGAGCCGGCTCTGAGAGCGCAGGCAGACGGCCCCGGGTTGGTGCAGCAGCGGCTGCGGCTCAGGGGGAGGCTGTGGGCGGCTCTGGGCAGCAGCAACATCGGGGCCTGGAGCTGGGACTGGGACTGGGTCCCACAGAGAGATAGAGAGAGAGGGAGGGACAGAGGGAGGGAGAGAGAGAGGGAGAGGGGGAGGAGAGGGGGAGGGAGAGAGGGGAGGGAGGGAGAGAGAGAGGGGGGAGGGAGAGAGAGAGGGGGGGGGGAGAGAGGGGAGGGGGAGGGGGAGAGGGGGGGGAGAGGGGAGGGAGAGAGGGGGGAGGGAGAGAGAGAGGGGGGGGAGAGAGGGGAGGGGGGAGAGGGGAGGGAGAGGGACAGACAGAGGGAGAGAGAGAGGGGGGAGAAAGAGGGGGAGGGACAGAGGGAGAGGGAGGGAGACACAGACAGAGGGAGAGAGAGAGGGGGGAGAGAGAGAGAGAGGGAGGGAGAGAGAGAGAGAGGAGGGGGGGGAGAAAGAGGGAGAGGGAGGGAGAGAGGGGGGAGAGACAGAGAGAGGGGGGAGGGAGGGTGAGACAGAGAGAGAGAGAGAGGGGGGAGGGAGAGAGAGAGGGGGAGGGAGAGAGGGGAGGGGGAGAGGGGAGGGGGAGAGGGGAGGGAGAGAGCGAGAGGGGGAGGGAGAGGGACAGACAGAGGGAGAGGGAGGGAGAGAGGGGGGAGAGACAGAGAGAGGGGGGAGGGAGGGTGAGACAGAGACAGAGAGAGAGAGAGAGAGAGAGGGGGGAGGGAGAGAGAGAGAGCGAGAGGAGGAGGGAGAGGGACAGACAGAGGGAGAGGGAGGGAGACACAGACAGAGGGAGAGAGAGAGGGGGGAGAGAGAGGAGGAGGGAGGGAGAAAGAGGGGGAGGGAGAGAGAGGGGGAGAGGGAGGGAGAGAGAGGGGGAGAGGGAGGGAGAGAGAGGGGGAGGGAGAGGGGGAGAGAGAGAAAGAGGGGGAGAGAGGGAGAAAGAGGGGGAGGGAGAGAGGGAGAAAGGGGGAGGGAGGGAGAGAGATGGGGAGGGAGGGAGAAAGAGGGAGAGGGAGAGATGGGGAGGGAGGGAGAGAGGGGAGAGGGAGAGAGAGAGGGGGGAGGGAGAGAGAGAGGGGAGAGGGAGAGAGAGAGGGGGGAGGGAGAGAGAGAGGGGGGGAGGGAGAGAGAGAGGGAGCTGGACAAACCAACAACAACCCTGCCCCTGGGGGGGAATAAATCACCCGGGGGTGGGGGCAAATAACCCAGAGATAGGGGCAACTCACCCAGGGATAGAGGGTAAATGACTCAGAGGGGTAAATCACCTGGAGATAGGGGATAAATCACCCAGGGGTAGGGGATAAATCGCCCAGGGATAGGGGATAAATCACCCAGGGGATAGGGGATAAATCACCCAGGGGATAGGGGATAAATCGCCCAGGGATAGGGGATAAATCACCCAGGATGAGTGAATAAATCACCCAGGAATGGGGAATAAATCACCCAGGGAATAGGGAATAAATCACCCAGGGATAGGGAATAAATCACCCAGGGGGTAGGGGATAAATCACCCAGGGGATAGGGGATAAATCACCCAGGGATAGGGGATAAATCACCCAGGGAATAGGGAATAAATCACCCAGGGATAGGGGATAAATCACCCAGGGAATAGGGAATAAATCACCCAGGGATAGGGGATAAATCACCCAGGAGGAGTGAATAAATCACCCAGGAATGGGGAATAAATCACCCAGGGATAGGGAATAAATCACCCAGGAATAGGGAATAAATCACCCAGGGGATAGGGGATAAATCACCCAGGGATAGGGGATAAATCACCCAGGGGATAGGGGATAAATCACCCAGGGGATAGGGAATAAATCACCCAGGGATAGGGGATAAATCACCCAGGGGATAGGGGATAAATCACCCAGGGGATAGGGAATAAATCACCCAGGGGATAGGGAATAAATCACCCAGGGGAGAGGGGATAAATCACCCAGGGATAGGGGATAAATCACCCAGGGGATAGGGAATAAATCACCCAGGGGATAGGGAATAAATCACCCAGGGGATAGGGGATAAATCACCCAGGGATAGGGGATAAATCACCCAGGGATAGGGAATAAATCACCCAGGGGATAGTGGATAAATCACCCAGGGATAGGGGATAAATCACCCAGGGGATAGGGAATAAATCACCCAGGGGATAGGGGATAAATCACCCAGGGGATAGGGGATAAATCACCCAGGGATAGGGGATAAATCACCCAGGGATAGGGGATAAATCACCCAGGGGATAGGGGATAAATCACCCAGGGATAGGGGATAAATCACCCAGGGATAGGGGATAAATCACCCAGGGGATAGGGGATAAATCACCCAGGGATAGGGGATAAATCACCCAGGAGGAGTGAATAAATCACCCAGGAATGGGGAATAAATCACCCAGGGGATAGGGGATAAATCACCCAGGGGATAGGGGATAAATCACCCAGGGATAGGGGATAAATCACCCAGGGATGGGGGATAAATCACCCAGGGGGTAGGGGATAAATCACCCAGGGATAGGGGATAAATCACCCAGGGATGGGGGATAAATCACCCAGGGGGTAGGGGATAAATCACCCAGGGGATAGGGGATAAATCACCCGGGGGTAGGGGATAAATCACCCAGGGATGGGGGATAAATCACCCAGGGATAGGGGATAAATCACCCAGGGATAGGGGATAAATCACCCAGGGGATAGGGGATAAATCACCCAGGGGATAGGGGATAAATCACCCAGGGATAGGGGATAAATCACCCAGGGATGGGGGATAAATCACCCAGGGATAGGGGATAAATCACCCAGGGATGGGAGATAAATCACCCAGGGGTAGGGGATAAATCACCCAGGGGATAGGGGATAAATCACCCAGGGATGGGGGATAAATCACCCAGGGATAGGGGATAAATCACCCAGGGGATAGGGGATAAATCACCCGGGGATAGGGGATAAATCACCCAGGGATGGGGGATAAATCACCCAGGGGATAGGGGATAAATCACCCAGGGATGGGGGATAAATCACCCAGGGATGGGGGATAAATCACCCAGGGGATAGGGGATAAATCACACAGGATGGGGATAAGTCACCCAGGGATAGGGGATAAATCACCCGGGGATAGGGGATAAATCACCCAGGTATAGGGGATAAAACACCCAGGGATAGGGGATAAATCACCCAGGGATGGGGGATAAATCACCCAGGGGATAGGGGATAAATCACCCAGGGTTAGGGGATAAATCACCCAGGGGATAGGGGATAAATCACCCAGGGGATAGGGGATAAATCACCCAGGGATAGGGGATAAATCACCCAGGGGATAGGGGGTAAATCACCCAGGGGATAGGGGATAAATCACCCAGGGATAGGGGATAAATCACCCAGGGGATAGGGGATAAATCACCCAGGGGATAGGGGATAAATCACCCAGGGGATAGGGGATAAATCACCCAGGGATGGGGGATAAATCACCCAGGGATGGGGGATAAATCACCCGGGGATAGGGGATAAATCACCCGGGGGTAGGGGTTAAATCACCCAGGGATGGGGGATAAATCACCCAGGGATAGGGGATAAATCAACCAGGGATAGGGGATAAATCACCCAGGGGATAGGGGATAAATCACCCAGGGATAGGGGATAAATCACCCAGGGATGGGGGATAAATCACCCAGGGATAGGGGATAAATCACCCAGGGATCGGGGATAAATCACCCGGGGGATAGGGGATAAATCACCCGGGGGATAGGGGATAAATCACCCAGGGATAGGGGATAAATCACCCAGGGATAGGGGATAAATCACCCGGGGATGGGGGATAAATCACCCAGGGATAGGGGATAAATCACCCAGGGATAGGGGATAAATCACCCGGGGGATAGGGGATAAATCACCCGGGGGATAGGGGATAAATCACCCAGGGATAGGGGATAAATCACCCAGGGATAGGGGATAAATCACCCGGGGGATAGGGGATAAATCACCCAGGGATAGGGGATAAATCACCCAGGGATAGGGGATAAATCACCCAGGGATAGGGGATAAATCACCCAGGGATGGGGGATAAATCACCCAGGGATAGGGGATAAATCACCCAGGGATAGGGGATAAATCACCCAGGGATGGGGGATAAATCACCCAGGGATAGGGGATAAATCACCCAGGGATGGGAGATAAATCACCCAGGGGTAGGGGATAAATCACCCAGGGGATAGGGGATAAATCACCCAGGGATGGGGGATAAATCACCCAGGGATAGGGGGTAAATCACCCAGGGATAGGGGATAAAACACCCAGTGATAGGGGATAAATCACCGAGGGATAGGGGATAAATCACCCAGGGATAGGGGATAAATCACCCAGGGATAGGGGATAAATCACCCGGGGGATAGGGGATAAATCACCCAGGGATAGGGGATAAATCACCCAGGGATGGGGGATAAATCACCCAGGAATGGGAGATAAATCACCCAGGGGATAGGGGATAAATTACCCAGGGATAGGGGATAAATCACCCAGGGGTAGGGGATAAATCACCCAGGGATGGGGGATAAATCACCCAGGGATGGGGGATAAATCACCCAGGGATAGGAGATAAATCACCCAGGGGATAGGGGATAAATCACCCAGGGATAGGGGATAAATCACCCAGGGGATAGGGGATAAATCACCCAGGGATGGGGGATAAATCACCCAGGGATAGGGGAAAAATCACCCAGGGGTAGGGGATAAATCACCCAGGGATAGGGGATAAATCACCCAGGGATGGGGGATAAATCACCTAGGGATAGGGGATAAATCACCCAGGGATAGGGGATAAATCACCCAGGGATAGGGGATAACTCACCCAGGGTTAGGGGATAAATCACCCAGGGATAGGGGATAAATCACCCAGGGATAGGGGATAAATCACCCAGGGGATAGGGGATAAATCACCCAGGGATAGGGGATAAATCACCCAGGGATGGGGAATAAATCACCCAGGGATAGGGGATAAATCACCCAGGGATGGGGGATAAATCACCCAGGGATGGGGGATAAATCACCCAGGGATAGGGGATAAATCACCCAGGGTTAGGGGATAAATCACCCAGGGATAGGGGATAAATCACCCAGGGGATAGGGGATAAATCACCCAGGGATAGGGGATAAATCACCTAGGGGATAAATCACCCAGGGGATAGGGGATAAATCACCTAGGGGATAAATCACCCAGGGATAGGGGATAAATCACCCAGGGGTAGGGGATAAATCACCCAGGGATAGGGGATAAATCACCCAGGGATGGGGGATAAATCACCTAGGGATAGGGAATAAATCACCCAGGGATAGGGGGTAAATCACCCAGGGATAGGGGATAAATCACCCAGGGGATAGGGAATAAATCACCCAGGGATAGGGGGTAAATCACCCAGGGATAGGGGGTAAATCACCCAGGGGATAGGGGATAAATCACCCAGGGATAGGGGATAAATCACCCAGGGATGGGGGATAAATCACCCAGGGGGTAGGGGATAAATCACCCAGGGATAGGGGATAAATCACCCAGGGATGGGGGATAAATCACCCAGGGGGTAGGGGATAAATCACCCAGGGGATAGGGGATAAATCACCCGGGGGTAGGGGATAAATCACCCAGGGATGGGGGATAAATCACCCAGGGATAGGGGATAAATCACCCAGGGATAGGGGATAAATCACCCAGGGGATAGGGGATAAATCACCCAGGGGATAGGGGATAAATCACCCAGGGATAGGGGATAAATCACCCAGGGATGGGGGATAAATCACCCAGGGATAGGGGATAAATCACCCAGGGATGGGAGATAAATCACCCAGGGGTAGGGGATAAATCACCCAGGGGATAGGGGATAAATCACCCAGGGATGGGGGATAAATCACCCAGGGATAGGGGATAAATCACCCAGGGGATAGGGGATAAATCACCCGGGGATAGGGGATAAATCACCCAGGGATGGGGGATAAATCACCCAGGGGATAGGGGATAAATCACCCAGGGATGGGGGATAAATCACCCAGGGATGGGGGATAAATCACCCAGGGGATAGGGGATAAATCACACAGGATGGGGATAAGTCACCCAGGGATAGGGGATAAATCACCCGGGGATAGGGGATAAATCACCCAGGTATAGGGGATAAAACACCCAGGGATAGGGGATAAATCACCCAGGGATGGGGGATAAATCACCCAGGGGATAGGGGATAAATCACCCAGGGTTAGGGGATAAATCACCCAGGGGATAGGGGATAAATCACCCAGGGGATAGGGGATAAATCACCCAGGGATAGGGGATAAATCACCCAGGGGATAGGGGGTAAATCACCCAGGGGATAGGGGATAAATCACCCAGGGATAGGGGATAAATCACCCAGGGGATAGGGGATAAATCACCCAGGGGATAGGGGATAAATCACCCAGGGGATAGGGGATAAATCACCCAGGGGATAGGGGATAAATCACCCAGGGATGGGGGATAAATCACCCAGGGATGGGGGATAAATCACCCGGGGATAGGGGATAAATCACCCGGGGGTAGGGGTTAAATCACCCAGGGATGGGGGATAAATCACCCAGGGATAGGGGATAAATCAACCAGGGATAGGGGATAAATCACCCAGGGGATAGGGGATAAATCACCCAGGGATAGGGGATAAATCACCCAGGGATGGGGGATAAATCACCCAGGGATAGGGGATAAATCACCCAGGGATCGGGGATAAATCACCCGGGGGATAGGGGATAAATCACCCGGGGGATAGGGGATAAATCACCCAGGGATAGGGGATAAATCACCCAGGGATAGGGGATAAATCACCCGGGGATGGGGGATAAATCACCCAGGGATAGGGGATAAATCACCCAGGGATAGGGGATAAATCACCCGGGGGATAGGGGATAAATCACCCGGGGGATAGGGGATAAATCACCCAGGGATAGGGGATAAATCACCCAGGGATAGGGGATAAATCACCCGGGGGATAGGGGATAAATCACCCAGGGATAGGGGATAAATCACCCAGGGATAGGGGATAAATCACCCAGGGATAGGGGATAAATCACCCAGGGATGGGGGATAAATCACCCAGGGATAGGGGATAAATCACCCAGGGATAGGGGATAAATCACCCAGGGATGGGGGATAAATCACCCAGGGATAGGGGATAAATCACCCGGGGGATAGGGGATAAATCACCCAGGGATAGGGGATAAATCACCCAGGGATGGGGGATAAATCACCCAGGAATGGGAGATAAATCACCCAGGGGATAGGGGATAAATTACCCAGGGATAGGGGATAAATCACCCAGGGGTAGGGGATAAATCACCCAGGGATGGGGGATAAATCACCCAGGGATGGGGGATAAATCACCCAGGGATAGGAGATAAATCACCCAGGGGATAGGGGATAAATCACCCAGGGATAGGGGATAAATCACCCAGGGGATAGGGGATAAATCACCCAGGGATGGGGGATAAATCACCCAGGGATAGGGGAAAAATCACCCAGGGGTAGGGGATAAATCACCCAGGGATAGGGGATAAATCACCCAGGGATGGGGGATAAATCACCTAGGGATAGGGGATAAATCACCCAGGGATAGGGGATAAATCACCCAGGGATAGGGGATAACTCACCCAGGGTTAGGGGATAAATCACCCAGGGTTAGGGGATAAATCACCCAGGGATAGGGGATAAATCACCCAGGGGATAGGGGATAAATCACCCAGGGATAGGGGATAAATCACCCAGGGATGGGGAATAAATCACCCAGGGATAGGGGATAAATCACCCAGGGATGGGGGATAAATCACCCAGGGATGGGGGATAAATCACCCAGGGATAGGGGATAAATCACCCAGGGTTAGGGGATAAATCACCCAGGGATAGGGGATAAATCACCCAGGGGATAGGGGATAAATCACCCAGGGATAGGGGATAAATCACCTAGGGGATAAATCACCCAGGGGATAGGGGATAAATCACCTAGGGGATAAATCACCCAGGGATAGGGGATAAATCACCCAGGGGTAGGGGATAAATCACCCAGGGATAGGGGATAAATCACCCAGGGATGGGGGATAAATCACCTAGGGATAGGGAATAAATCACCCAGGGATAGGGGGTAAATCACCCAGGGATAGGGGATAAATCACCCAGGGGATAGGGAATAAATCACCCAGGGATAGGGGGTAAATCACCCAGGGATAGGGGGTAAATCACCCAGGGATGGGGGATAAATCACCCAGGGATAGGGGGTAAATCACCCAGGGATGGGGGATAAATCACCCAGGGGATAGGGGATAAATCACCCAGGGATAGGGGATAAATCACCCAGGGGATAGGGGATAAATCACCCAGGGATGGGGGATAAATCACCCAGGGATAGGGGATAAATCACCCAGGGATGGGGGATAAATCACCCAGGGATGGGGGATAAATCACCCAGGGATAGGGGATAACTCACCCAGGGTTAGGGGATAAATCACCCAGGGATAGGGGATAAATCACCCGGGGATAGGGGATAAATCACCCAGGGATAGGGGATAAATCACCCAGGGATGGGGGATAAATCACCCAGGGATGGGGGATAAATCACCCAGGGATGGGGGATAAATCACCCAGGGATGGGGGATAAATCACCCAGGGATAGGGGATAAATCACCCAGGGATGGGGGATAAATCACCCAGGGATAGGGGATAAATCACCCAGGGGATAGGGGATAAATCACCTAGGGATAGGGGATAAATCACCTAGGGATAGGGGATAAATCACCCAGGGATAGGGGATAAATCACCCAGGGGATAGGGGATAAATCACCCAGGGTTAGGGGATAAATCACCCAGGGGATAGGGGATAAATCACCCAGGGATAGGGGATAAATCACCCAGGGATGGGGGATAAATCACCCAGGGATAGGGGATAAATCACCCGGGGGATAGGGGATAAATCACCCAGGGGATAGGGGATAAATCACCCAGGGATAGGGGATAAATCACCCAGGGGATAGGGGATAAATCACCCAGGGATAGGGGATAAATCACCCAGGGATGGAGGATAAATCACCCAGGGATAGGGGATAAATCACCCTGGGATGGGGGATAAATCACCCAGGGGATAGGGGATAAATCACCCAGGGATGGGGGATAAATCACCCAGGGGATAGGGGATAAATCACCCAGGGATAGGGGATAAATCACCCAGGGATAGGGGATAAATCACCCAGGGTTAGGGGATAAATCACCCAGGGATGGGGGATAAATCACCCAGGGGATAGGGGATAAATCACCCAGGGATGGGGGATAAATCACCCAGGGGATAGGGGATAAATCACCCAGGGATAGGGGATAAATCACTCAGGGATAGGGGATAAATCACCCAGGGATAGGGGGTAAATCACCCAGGGGATAGGGGATAAATCACCCAGGGATAGGGGGTAAATCACCCAGGGGATAGGGGATAAATCACCCAGGGATAGGGGATAAATCACCCAGGGGATAGGGGATAAATCACCCGGGGATAGGGGATAAATCACCCAGGGGATAGGGGATAAATCACCCAGGGATAGGGGATAAATCACCCAGGGGATAGGGGATAAATCACCCAGGGATAGGGGATAAATCACCCAGGGATAGGGGGTAAATCACCCAGGGATAGGGGATAAATCACCCAGGGATAGGGGATAAATCACCCAGGGATAGGGGATAAATCACCCAGGGGATAGGGGGTAAATCACCCAGGGGGTAGGGGATAAATCACCCAGGGAATAGGGGATAAATCACCCAGGGGATAGGGGATAAATCACCCAGGGATAAGGGATAAATCACCCAGGGATAGGGGATAAATCACCCAGGGATAGGGGGTAAATCACCCAGGGATAGGGGATAAATCACCCAGGGATAGGGGATAAATCACCCAGGGGATAGGGGATAAATCACCCAGGGATAGCGGATAAATCACCCAGGGATAGGGAATAAATCACCCAGGGATAGGGGATAAATCACCCAGGGGATAGGGGATACATCACCCTGGGGATAGGGGATAAATCACCCAGGGATAGGGGATAAATCCCCCAGGGGATAGGGGATAAATCACCCAGGGATAGGGGATAAATCACCCAGGGGATAGGGGATAAATCACCCAGGGATGGGGGATAAATCACCCAGGGATAGGGGATAAATCACCCAGGGATGGGGGATAAATCACCTAGGGATAGGGGATAAATCACCCAGGGATAGGGGATAAATCACCCAAGCATAGGGGATAACTCACCCAGGGTTAGGGGATAAATCACCCAGGGGTAGGGGATAAATCACCCAGGGATAGGGGATAAATCACCCAGGGATGGGGAATAAATCACCCAGGGATAGGGGATAAATCACCCAGGGATGGGGGATAAATCACCCAGGGATGGGGGATAAATCACCCAGGGATAGGGGATAAATCACCCAGGGTTAGGGGATAAATCACCCAGGGATAGGGGATAAATCACCCAGGGGATAGGGGATAAATCACCCAGGGATAGGGGATAAATCACGTAGGGGATAAATCACCCAGGGGATAGGGGATAAATCACCCAGGGGATAGGGGATAAATCACCTAGGGGATAAATCACCCAGGGGATAGGGGATAAATCACCTAGGGGATAAATCACCCAGGGGATAGGGGATAAATCACCCAGGGGATAGGGGATAAATCACCCAGGGATAGGGGATAAATCACCCAGGGGATAGGGGATAAATCACCCAGGGGATAGGGGATATATCACCCTGGGATGGGGGATAAATCACCCAGGGATGGGGGATACATCACCCAGGGGATAGGGGATAAATCACCCAGGGATAGAGGATAAATCACCCAGGGTTAGGGGATAAATCACCCAGGGATAGGGGATAAATCACCCAGGGATAGGGGATAAATCACCCAGGGGATAGGGGATAAATCACTCAGGGGATAGGGGATAAATCACCCAGGGGATAGGGAATAAATCACCCAGGGTTAGGGGATAAATCACCCAGGGGATAGGGGATAAATCACCCAGGGATAGGGAATAAATCACCCAGGGTTAGGGGATAAATCACCCAGGGGATAGGGGATAAATCACCCAGGGGATAGGGGATAAATCACCCAGGGATAGGGGATAAATCACCCAGGGTTAGGGGATAAATCACCCAGGGTTAGGGGATAAATCACCCAGGGGATAGGGGATAAATCACCCAGGGATAGGGGATAAATCACCCAGGGTTAGGGGATAAATCACCCAGGGTAAGGGGATAAATCACCCAGGGGATAGTGGATAAATCACCCAGGGATAGGGAATAAATCACCCAGGGTAAGGGGATAAATCGCCCAGGGTTAGGGGATAAATCACCCAGGGGATAGGGGATAAATCACCCAGGGATAGGGGATAAATCACCTAGGGGATAAATCACCCAGGGATGGGGGATAAATCACCCAGGGGATAGGGGATAAATCACCTAGGGGATAAATCACCCAGGGGATAGGGGATAAATCACCTAGGGGATAAATCACCCAGGGGATAGGGGATAAATCACCCAGGGGATAGGGGATAAATCACCCAGGGATAGGGGTTAAATCACCTAGGGGATAAATCACCCAGGGGATAGGGGATAAATCACCCAGGGGATAGGGGATAAATCACCCAGGGATGGGGGATAAATCACCCAGGGATAGGGGATAAATCACCCAGGGGATAGGGGATAAATCACCCAGGGATAGGGGATAAATCACCCAGGGGATAGGGGATAAATCACCCAGGGGATAGGGGGTAAATCACCCAGTGGTAGGGGATAAATAACCCAGGGGATGGGGGATAAATCACCCAGGGATAGGGGATAAATCACCCAGGGATGGGGGATAAATCACCCAGGGGATAGGGGATAAATCACCCAGGGATAGGGGATAAATCACCCAGGGTATAGGGGATAACTCACCCAGGGGATAGGGGATAAATCACCCAGGGATGGGGGATAAATCACCCAGGGATAGGGGATAAATCACCCAGGGATAGGGAATAAATCACCCAGGGATAGGGGGTAAATCACCCAGGGATAGGGGATAAATCACCCAGGGGATAGGGGATAAATCACCCAGGGATAGGGAATAAATCACCCAGGGATAGGGGGTAAATCACCCAGGGATAGGGGATAAATCACCCAGGGGATAGGGGATAAATCACCCAGGGATGGGGGATAAATCACCCAGGGATAGGGAATAAATCACCCAGGGTAAGGGGATAAATCACCCAGGGTTAGGGGATAAATCACCCAGGGGATAGGGGATAAATCACCCAGGGATAGGGGATAAATCACCTAGGGGATAAATCACCCAGGGATGGGGGATAAATCACCCAGGGGATAGGGGATAAATCACCTAGGGGATAAATCACCCAGGGGATAGGGGATAAATCACCTAGGGGATAAATCACCCAGGGGATAGGGGATAAATCACCCAGGGGATAGGGGATAAATCACCCAGGGATAGGGGATAAATCACCTAGGGGATAAATCACCCAGGGGATAGGGGATAAATCACCCAGGGGATAGGGGATAAATCACCCAGGGATGGGGGATAAATCACCCAGGGATAGGGGATAAATCACCCAGGGGATAGGGGATAAATCACCCAGGGATAGGGGATAAATCACCCAGGGGATAGGGGATAAATCACCCAGGGGATAGGGGGTAAATCACCCAGTGGTAGGGGATAAATAACCCAGGGGATGGGGGATAAATCACCCAGGGATAAGGGATAAATCACCCAGGGATAGGGGATAAATCACCCAGGGATAGGGGGTAAATCACCCAGGGATAGGGGATAAATCACCCAGGGATAGGGGATAAATCACCCAGGGGATAGGGGATAAATCACCCAGGGATAGCGGATAAATCACCCAGGGATAGGGAATAAATCACCCAGGGATAGGGGATAAATCACCCAGGGGATAGGGGATACATCACCCTGGGGATAGGGGATAAATCACCCAGGGATAGGGGATAAATCCCCCAGGGGATAGGGGATAAATCACCCAGGGATAGGGGATAAATCACCCAGGGGATAGGGGATAAATCACCCAGGGATGGGGGATAAATCACCCAGGGATAGGGGATAAATCACCCAGGGATGGGGGATAAATCACCTAGGGATAGGGGATAAATCACCCAGGGATAGGGGATAAATCACCCAAGCATAGGGGATAACTCACCCAGGGTTAGGGGATAAATCACCCAGGGGTAGGGGATAAATCACCCAGGGATAGGGGATAAATCACCCAGGGATGGGGAATAAATCACCCAGGGATAGGGGATAAATCACCCAGGGATGGGGGATAAATCACCCAGGGATGGGGGATAAATCACCCAGGGATAGGGGATAAATCACCCAGGGTTAGGGGATAAATCACCCAGGGATAGGGGATAAATCACCCAGGGGATAGGGGATAAATCACCCAGGGATAGGGGATAAATCACGTAGGGGATAAATCACCCAGGGGATAGGGGATAAATCACCCAGGGGATAGGGGATAAATCACCTAGGGGATAAATCACCCAGGGGATAGGGGATAAATCACCTAGGGGATAAATCACCCAGGGGATAGGGGATAAATCACCCAGGGGATAGGGGATAAATCACCCAGGGATAGGGGATAAATCACCCAGGGGATAGGGGATAAATCACCCAGGGGATAGGGGATATATCACCCTGGGATGGGGGATAAATCACCCAGGGATGGGGGATACATCACCCAGGGGATAGGGGATAAATCACCCAGGGATAGAGGATAAATCACCCAGGGTTAGGGGATAAATCACCCAGGGATAGGGGATAAATCACCCAGGGATAGGGGATAAATCACCCAGGGGATAGGGGATAAATCACTCAGGGGATAGGGGATAAATCACCCAGGGGATAGGGAATAAATCACCCAGGGTTAGGGGATAAATCACCCAGGGGATAGGGGATAAATCACCCAGGGATAGGGAATAAATCACCCAGGGTTAGGGGATAAATCACCCAGGGGATAGGGGATAAATCACCCAGGGGATAGGGGATAAATCACCCAGGGATAGGGGATAAATCACCCAGGGTTAGGGGATAAATCACCCAGGGTTAGGGGATAAATCACCCAGGGGATAGGGGATAAATCACCCAGGGATAGGGGATAAATCACCCAGGGTTAGGGGATAAATCACCCAGGGTAAGGGGATAAATCACCCAGGGGATAGTGGATAAATCACCCAGGGATAGGGAATAAATCACCCAGGGTAAGGGGATAAATCGCCCAGGGTTAGGGGATAAATCACCCAGGGGATAGGGGATAAATCACCCAGGGATAGGGGATAAATCACCTAGGGGATAAATCACCCAGGGATGGGGGATAAATCACCCAGGGGATAGGGGATAAATCACCTAGGGGATAAATCACCCAGGGGATAGGGGATAAATCACCTAGGGGATAAATCACCCAGGGGATAGGGGATAAATCACCCAGGGGATAGGGGATAAATCACCCAGGGATAGGGGTTAAATCACCTAGGGGATAAATCACCCAGGGGATAGGGGATAAATCACCCAGGGGATAGGGGATAAATCACCCAGGGATGGGGGATAAATCACCCAGGGATAGGGGATAAATCACCCAGGGGATAGGGGATAAATCACCCAGGGATAGGGGATAAATCACCCAGGGGATAGGGGATAAATCACCCAGGGGATAGGGGGTAAATCACCCAGTGGTAGGGGATAAATAACCCAGGGGATGGGGGATAAATCACCCAGGGATAGGGGATAAATCACCCAGGGATGGGGGATAAATCACCCAGGGGATAGGGGATAAATCACCCAGGGATAGGGGATAAATCACCCAGGGTATAGGGGATAACTCACCCAGGGGATAGGGGATAAATCACCCAGGGATGGGGGATAAATCACCCAGGGATAGGGGATAAATCACCCAGGGATAGGGAATAAATCACCCAGGGATAGGGGGTAAATCACCCAGGGATAGGGGATAAATCACCCAGGGGATAGGGGATAAATCACCCAGGGATAGGGAATAAATCACCCAGGGATAGGGGGTAAATCACCCAGGGATAGGGGATAAATCACCCAGGGGATAGGGGATAAATCACCCAGGGATGGGGGATAAATCACCCAGGGATAGGGAATAAATCACCCAGGGTAAGGGGATAAATCACCCAGGGTTAGGGGATAAATCACCCAGGGGATAGGGGATAAATCACCCAGGGATAGGGGATAAATCACCTAGGGGATAAATCACCCAGGGATGGGGGATAAATCACCCAGGGGATAGGGGATAAATCACCTAGGGGATAAATCACCCAGGGGATAGGGGATAAATCACCTAGGGGATAAATCACCCAGGGGATAGGGGATAAATCACCCAGGGGATAGGGGATAAATCACCCAGGGATAGGGGATAAATCACCTAGGGGATAAATCACCCAGGGGATAGGGGATAAATCACCCAGGGGATAGGGGATAAATCACCCAGGGATGGGGGATAAATCACCCAGGGATAGGGGATAAATCACCCAGGGGATAGGGGATAAATCACCCAGGGATAGGGGATAAATCACCCAGGGGATAGGGGATAAATCACCCAGGGGATAGGGGGTAAATCACCCAGTGGTAGGGGATAAATAACCCAGGGGATGGGGGATAAATCACCCAGGGATAGGGGATAAATCACCCAGGGATGGGGGATAAATCACCCAGGGGATAGGGGATAAATCACCCAGGGATAAGGGATAAATCACCCAGGGATAGGGGATAAATCACCCAGGGGATAGGGAATAAATCACCCAGGGATAGGGGGTAAATCACCCAGGGATGGGGGATAAATCACCCAGGGGATAGGGGATAAATCACCCAGGGATAGGGGATAAATCACCCAGGGATAGGGGATAAATCACCCAGGGGATAGGGGATAACTCACCCAGGGGATAGGGGATAAATCACCCAGGGATGGGGGATAAATCACCCAGGGATAGGGGATAAATCACCCAGGGATAGGGAATAAATCACCCAGGGATAGGGGATAAATCACCCAGGGATAGGGAATAAATCACCCAGGGATAGGGGGTAAATCACCCAGGGATAGGGGATAAATCACCCAGGGGATAGGGGATAAATCACCCAGGGGATAGGGGATAAATCACCCGGGGGTAGGGGATAAATCACCCAGGGATAGGGGATAAATCACCCAGGGGATAGGGGATAAATCACCCAGGGGATAGGGGATAAATCACCCAGGGTCAGGGGATAAATCACCCAGGGATAGGGGATAAATCACCCAGGGGATAGGGGATAAATCACCCAGGGATAGGGGATAAATCACCCAGGGACAGGGGATAAATCACCCAGGGGATAGGGGATAAATCACCCAGGGGATAGGGGATAAATCACCCAGGGATAGGGGATAAATCACCCAGGGATAGGGGATAAATCACCCAGGGGATAGGGGATAAATCACCCAGGGATAGGGGATAAATCACCCAGGGATAGGGGATAAATCACCGAGGGGATAGGGAATAAATCACCTCAGGGATTGGGGATAAAACACCTGGGGGTAGGGAATAAAACACCTGGGGGTAGGGAATAAATCACACAGGGATAGGGAATAGATCACCCAGGGGATAGGGAATAAATCACCCAGGGGTAGGGAATAAATCACCCAGGGATAGGGAATAGATCACCCAGGGGATAGGGAATAGATCACCCAGGGGTAGGGAATAAATCACCCAGGGATGGGGAATAAATTAACCAGGGATGGGGAATAAATTAACCAGGGATGGGGGATAAATCATCCAGGGATAGGGGATAAATCACACAGGATGGGGATAAGTCACCCAGGGATCGAGAATAAATAACCCAGGGATGGGGGTTAAATCACCCAGGGGTAGGGAATAATTCACCCAGGGATAGGGGTTAAATCACCCAGGGATAGGGAATAAATCACCCGGGGGTAGGGAATAAATCAACCAGGGATACGGGGTAAATCACCCGGGGATAGGGAATAAAACACCCAGGGACAGGGGCTAAATCACCCAGGGATAGGGGATAAATCACCCAGGGTTAGGGGATAAATCACCCAGGAGGAGTGAATAAATCACCCAGGAATGGGGAATAAATCACCCAGGGATAGGGAATAAATCACCCAGGAATAGGGAATAAATCACCCAGGGGATAGGGGATAAATCACCCAGGGATAGGGGATAAATCACCCAGGGGATAGGGGATAAATCACCCAGGGGATAGGGAATAAATCACCCAGGGATAGGGGATAAATCACCCAGGGGATAGGGAATAAATCACCCAGGGGATAGGGAATAAATCACCCAGGGGATAGGGGATAAATCACCCAGGGATAGGGGATAAATCACCCAGGGGATAGGGAATAAATCACCCAGGGGATAGGGAATAAATCACCCAGGGGATAGGGGATAAATCACCCAGGGATAGGGGATAAATCACCCAGGGATAGGGAATAAATCACCCAGGGGATAGTGGATAAATCACCCAGGGATAGGGGATAAATCACCCAGGGGATAGGGAATAAATCACCCAGGGGATAGGGGATAAATCACCCAGGGGATAGGGGATAAATCACCCAGGGATAGGGGATAAATCACCCAGGGATAGGGGATAAATCACCCAGGGGATAGGGGATAAATCACCCAGGGATAGGGGATAAATCACCCAGGGATAGGGGATAAATCACCCAGGGGATAGGGGATAAATCACCCAGGGATAGGGGATAAATCACCCAGGAGGAGTGAATGAATCACCCAGGAATGGGGAATAAATCACCCAGGGGATAGGGGATAAATCACCCAGGGGATAGGGGATAAATCACCCAGGGATAGGGGATAAATCACCCAGGGATGGGGGATAAATCACCCAGGGGGTAGGGGATAAATCACCCAGGGATAGGGGATAAATCACCCAGGGATGGGGGATAAATCACCCAGGGGGTAGGGGATAAATCACCCAGGGGATAGGGGATAAATCACCCGGGGGTAGGGGATAAATCACCCAGGGATGGGGGATAAATCACCCAGGGATAGGGGATAAATCACCCAGGGATAGGGGATAAATCACCCAGGGGATAGGGGATAAATCACCCAGGGGATAGGGGATAAATCACCCAGGGATAGGGGATAAATCACCCAGGGATGGGGGATAAATCACCCAGGGATAGGGGATAAATCACCCAGGGATGGGAGATAAATCACCCAGGGGTAGGGGATAAATCACCCAGGGGATAGGGGATAAATCACCCAGGGATGGGGGATAAATCACCCAGGGATAGGGGATAAATCACCCAGGGGATAGGGGATAAATCACCCGGGGATAGGGGATAAATCACCCAGGGATGGGGGATAAATCACCCAGGGGATAGGGGATAAATCACCCAGGGATGGGGGATAAATCACCCAGGGATGGGGGATAAATCACCCAGGGGATAGGGGATAAATCACACAGGATGGGGATAAGTCACCCAGGGATAGGGGATAAATCACCCGGGGATAGGGGATAAATCACCCAGGTATAGGGGATAAAACACCCAGGGATAGGGTATAAATCACCCAGGGATGGGGGATAAATCACCCAGGGGATAGGGGATAAATCACCCAGGGTTAGGGGATAAATCACCCAGGGGATAGGGGATAAATCACCCAGGGGATAGGGGATAAATCACCCAGGGATAGGGGATAAATCACCCAGGGGATAGGGGGTAAATCACCCAGGGGATAGGGGATAAATCACCCAGGGATAGGGGATAAATCACCCAGGGGATAGGGGATAAATCACCCAGGGGATAGGGGATAAATCACCCAGGGATGGGGGATAAATCACCCAGGGATGGGGGATAAATCACCCGGGGATAGGGGATAAATCACCCGGGGGTAGGGGTTAAATCACCCAGGGATGGGGGATAAATCACCCAGGGATAGGGGATAAATCAACCAGGGATAGGGGATAAATCACCCAGGGGATAGGGGATAAATCACCCAGGGATAGGGGATAAATCACCCAGGGATGGGGGATAAATCACCCAGGGATAGGGGATAAATCACCCAGGGATCGGGGATAAATCACCCGGGGGATAGGGGATAAATCACCCGGGGGATAGGGGATAAATCACCCAGGGATAGGGGATAAATCACCCGGGGATGGGGGATAAATCACCCAGGGATAGGGGATAAATCACCCAGGGATAGGGGATAAATCACCCGGGGGATAGGGGATAAATCACCCGGGGGATAGGGGATAAATCACCCAGGGATAGGGGATAAATCACACAGGGATAGGGGATAAATCACCCGGGGGATAGGGGATAAATCACCCAGGGATAGGGGATAAATCACCCAGGGATAGGGGATAAATCACCCAGGGATAGGGGATAAATCACCCAGGGATGGGGGATAAATCACCCAGGGATAGGGGATAAATCACCCAGGGATAGGGGATAAATCACCCAGGGATGGGGGATAAATCACCCAGGGATAGGGGATAAATCACCCAGGGATGGGAGATAAATCACCCAGGGGTAGGGGATAAATCACCCAGGGGATAGGGGATAAATCACCCAGGGATGGGGGATAAATCACCCAGGGATAGGGGGTAAATCACCCAGGGATAGGGGATAAAACACCCAGTGATAGGGGATAAATCACCGAGGGATAGGGGATAAATCACCCAGGGATGGGGGATAAATCACCCAGGGATAGGGGATAGATCACCCAGGGATGGGGGATAAATCACCCAGGGATAGGGGATAAATCACCCAGGGATAGGGGATAAATCACCCAGGCATAGGGGATAAATCACCCAGGGATCGGGGATAAATCACCCGGGGGATAGGGGATAAATCACCCAGGGATAGGGGATAAATCACCCGGGGATAGGGGATAAATCACCCGGGGGTTGGGGGATAAATCACCCAGGGATAGGGGATAAATCACCCAGGGATAGGGGATAAATCACCCAGGGATGGGGGATAAATCACCCAGGGACAGGGGATAAATCACCCAGGGATAGGGGATAAATCACCCAGGGATAGGGGATAAATCACCCGGGGGATAGGGGATAAATCACCCAGGGATAGGGGATGAATCACCCAGGGATAGGGGATAAATCACCCAGGGATAGGGGATAAATCACCCAGGGATAGGGGATAAATCACCCGGGGGATAGGGGATAAATCACCCAGGGATAGGGGATAAATCACCCAGGGATGGGGGATAAATCACCCAGGAATGGGAGATAAATCACCCAGGGGATAGGGGATAAATCACCCGGGGGATAGGGGATAAATCACCCAGGGATAGGGGATAAATCACCCAGGGATGGGGGATAAATCACCCAGGAATGGGAGATAAATCACCCAGGGGATAGGGGATAAATTACCCAGGGATAGGGGATAAATCACCCAGGGGTAGGGGATAAATCACCCAGGGATGGGGGATAAATCACCCAGGGATGGGGGATAAATCACCCAGGGATAGGAGATAAATCACCCAGGGGATAGGGGATAAATCACCCAGGGATAGGGGATAAATCACCCAGGGGATAGGGGATAAATCACCCAGGGATGGGGGATAAATCACCCAGGGATAGGGGAAAAATCACCCAGGGGTAGGGGATAAATCACCCAGGGATAGGGGATAAATCACCCAGGGATGGGGGATAAATCACCTAGGGATAGGGGATAAATCACCCAGGGATAGGGGATAAATCACCCAGGGATAGGGGATAACTCACCCAGGGTTAGGGGATAAATCACCCAGGGATAGGGGATAAATCACCCAGGGATAGGGGATAAATCACCCAGGGGATAGGGGATAAATCACCCAGGGATAGGGGATAAATCACCCAGGGATGGGGAATAAATCACCCAGGGATAGGGGATAAATCACCCAGGGATGGGGGATAAATCACCCAGGGATGGGGGATAAATCACCCAGGGATAGGGGATAAATCACCCAGGGTTAGGGGATAAATCACCCAGGGATAGGGGATAAATCACCCAGGGGATAGGGGATAAATCACCCAGGGATAGGGGATAAATCACCTAGGGGATAAATCACCCAGGGGATAGGGGATAAATCACCTAGGGGATAAATCACCCAGGGATAGGGGATAAATCACCCAGGGGTAGGGGATAAATCACCCAGGGATAGGGGATAAATCACCCAGGGATGGGGGATAAATCACCTAGGGATAGGGAATAAATCACCCAGGGATAGGGGGTAAATCACCCAGGGATAGGGGATAAATCACCCAGGGGATAGGGAATAAATCACCCAGGGATAGGGGGTAAATCACCCAGGGATAGGGGGTAAATCACCCAGGGATGGGGGATAAATCACCCAGGGATAGGGGGTAAATCACCCAGGGATGGGGGATAAATCACCCAGGGGATAGGGGATAAATCACCCAGGGATAGGGGATAAATCACCCAGGGGATAGGGGATAAATCACCCAGGGATGGGGGATAAATCACCCAGGGATAGGGGATAAATCACCCAGGGATGGGGGATAAATCACCCAGGGATGGGGGATAAATCACCCAGGGATAGGGGATAACTCACCCAGGGTTAGGGGATAAATCACCCAGGGATAGGGGATAAATCACCCGGGGATAGGGGATAAATCACCCAGGGATAGGGGATAAATCACCCAGGGATGGGGGATAAATCACCCAGGGATGGGGGATAAATCACCCAGGGATGGGGGATAAATCACCCAGGGATGGGGGATAAATCACCCAGGGATGGGGGATAAATCACCCAGGGATGGGGGATAAATCACCCAGGGATAGAGGATAAATCACCCAGGGATGGGGGATAAATCACCCAGGGATAGGGGATAAATCACCCAGGGGATAGGGGATAAATCACCTAGGGATAGGGGATAAATCACCTAGGGATAGGGGATAAATCACCCAGGGATAGGGGATAAATCACCCAGGGGATAGGGGATAAATCACCCAGGGTTAGGGGATAAATCACCCAGGGGAGAGGGGATAAATCACCCAGGGATAGGGGATAAATCACCCAGGGATGGGGGATAAATCACCCAGGGATAGGGGATAAATCACCCGGGGGATAGGGGATAAATCACCCAGGGGATAGGGGATAAATCACCCAGGGATAGGGGATAAATCACCCAGGGGATAGGGGATAAATCACCCAGGGATAGGGGATAAATCACCCAGGGATGGAGGATAAATCACCCAGGGATAGGGGATAAATCACCCTGGGATGGGGGATAAATCACCCAGGGGATAGGGGATAAATCACCCAGGGATGGGGGATAAATCACCCAGGGGATAGGGGATAAATCACCCAGGGATAGGGGATAAATCACCCAGGGATAGGGGATAAATCACCCAGGGTTAGGGGATAAATCACCCAGGGATGGGGGATAAATCACCCAGGGGATAGGGGATAAATCACCCAGGGATGGGGGATAAATCACCCAGGGGATAGGGGATAAATCACCCAGGGATAGGGGATAAATCACTCAGGGATAGGGGATAAATCACCCAGGGATAGGGGGTAAATCACCCAGGGGATAGGGGATAAATCACCCAGGGATAGGGGGTAAATCACCCAGGGGATAGGGGATAAATCACCCAGGGATTGGGGATAAATCACCCAGGGGATAGGGGATAAATCACCCGGGGATAGGGGATAAATCACCCAGGGGATAGGGGATAAATCACCCAGGGATAGGGGATAAATCACCCAGGGGATAGGGGATAAATCACCCAGGGATAGGGGATAAATCACCCAGGGATAGGGGGTAAATCACCCAGGGATAGGGGATAAATCACCCAGGGATAGGGGATAAATCACCCAGGGATAGGGGATAAATCACCCAGGGGATAGGGGGTAAATCACCCAGGGGGTAGGGGATAAATCACCCAGGGAATAGGGGATAAATCACCCAGGGGATAGGGGATAAATCACCCAGGTATAAGGGATAAATCACCCAGGGATAGGGGATAAATCACCCAGGGATAGGGGGTAAATCACCCAGGGATAGGGGATAAATCACCCAGGGATAGGGGATAAATCACCCAGGGGATAGGGGATAAATCACCCAGGGATAGCGGATAAATCACCCAGGGATAGGGAATAAATCACCCAGGGATAGGGGATAAATCACCCAGGGGATAGGGGATACATCACCCTGGGGATAGGGGATAAATCACCCAGGGATAGGGGATAAATCCCCCAGGGGATAGGGGATAAATCACCCAGGGATAGGGGATAAATCACCCAGGGGATAGGGGATAAATCACCCAGGGATGGGGGATAAATCACCCAGGGATAGGGGATAAATCACCCAGGGATGGGGGATAAATCACCTAGGGATAGGGGATAAATCACCCAGGGATAGGGGATAAATCACCCAAGCATAGGGGATAACTCACCCAGGGTTAGGGGATAAATCACCCAGGGGTAGGGGATAAATCACCCAGGGATAGGGGATAAATCACCCAGGGATGGGGAATAAATCACCCAGGGATAGGGGATAAATCACCCAGGGATGGGGGATAAATCACCCAGGGATTGGGGATAAATCACCCAGGGATAGGGGATAAATCACCCAGGGTTAGGGGATAAATCACCCAGGGATAGGGGATAAATCACCCAGGGGATAGGGGATAAATCACCCAGGGATAGGGGATAAATCACGTAGGGGATAAATCACCCAGGGGATAGGGGATAAATCACCCAGGGGATAGGGGATAAATCACCTAGGGGATAAATCACCCAGGGGATAGGGGATAAATCACCTAGGGGATAAATCACCCAGGGGATAGGGGATAAATCACCCAGGGGATAGGGGATAAATCACCCAGGGATAGGGGATAAATCACCCAGGGGATAGGGGATAAATCACCCAGGGGATAGGGGATATATCACCCTGGGATGGGGGATAAATCACCCAGGGATGGGGGATACATCACCCAGGGGATAGGGGATAAATCACCCAGGGATAGAGGATAAATCACCCAGGGTTAGGGGATAAATCACCCAGGGATAGGGGATAAATCACCCAGGGATAGGGGATAAATCACCCAGGGGATAGGGGATAAATCACTCAGGGGATAGGGGATAAATCACCCAGGGGATAGGGAATAAATCACCCAGGGTTAGGGGATAAATCACCCAGGGGATAGGGGATAAATCACCCAGGGATAGGGAATAAATCACCCAGGGTTAGGGGATAAATCACCCAGGGGATAGGGGATAAATCACCCAGGGGATAGGGGATAAATCACCCAGGGATAGGGGATAAATCACCCAGGGTTAGGGGATAAATCACCCAGGGTTAGGGGATAAATCACCCAGGGGATAGGGGATAAATCACCCAGGGATAGGGGATAAATCACCCAGGGTTAGGGGATAAATCACCCAGGGTAAGGGGATAAATCACCCAGGGGATAGTGGATAAATCACCCAGGGATAGGGAATAAATCACCCAGGGTAAGGGGATAAATCACCCAGGGTTAGGGGATAAATCACCCAGGGGATAGGGGATAAATCACCCAGGGATAGGGGATAAATCACCTAGGGGATAAATCACCCAGGGATGGGGGATAAATCACCCAGGGGATAGGGGATAAATCACCTAGGGGATAAATCACCCAGGGGATAGGGGATAAATCACCTAGGGGATAAATCACCCAGGGGATAGGGGATAAATCACCCAGGGGATAGGGGATAAATCACCCAGGGATAGGGGTTAAATCACCTAGGGGATAAATCACCCAGGGGATAGGGGATAAATCACCCAGGGGATAGGGGATAAATCACCCAGGGATGGGGGATAAATCACCCAGGGATAGGGGATAAATCACCCAGGGGATAGGGGATAAATCACCCAGGGATAGGGGATAAATCACCCAGGGGATAGGGGATAAATCACCCAGGGGATAGGGGGTAAATCACCCAGTGGTAGGGGATAAATAACCCAGGGGATGGGGGATAAATCACCCAGGGATAGGGGATAAATCACCCAGGGATGGGGGATAAATCACCCAGGGGATAGGGGATAAATCACCCAGGGATAGGGGATAAATCACCCAGGGTATAGGGGATAACTCACCCAGGGGATAGGGGATAAATCACCCAGGGATGGGGGATAAATCACCCAGGGATAGGGGATAAATCACCCAGGGATAGGGAATAAATCACCCAGGGATAGGGGGTAAATCACCCAGGGATAGGGGATAAATCACCCAGGGGATAGGGGATAAATCACCCAGGGATAGGGAATAAATCACCCAGGGATAGGGGGTAAATCACCCAGGGATAGGGGATAAATCACCCAGGGGATAGGGGATAAATCACCCAGGGGATAGGGGATAAATCAGCCGGGGGTAGTGGATAAATCACCCAGGGATAGGGGATAAATCACCCAGGGGATAGGGGATAAATCACCCAGGGATGGGGGATAAATCACCCAGGGATAGGGGATAAATCACCCAGGGATGGGGGATAAATCACCCAGGGATAGGGGATAAATCACCCAGGGATAGGGGATAACTCACCCAGGGTTAGGGGATAAATCACCCAGGGATAGGGGATAAATCACGCGGGGATAGGGGATAAATCACCCAGGGATAGGGGATAAATCACCCAGGGATGGGGGATAAATCACCCAGGGATGGGGGATAAATCACCCAGGGATAGGGGATAAATCACCCAGGGATGGGGGATAAATCACCCAGGGATAGGGAATAAATCACCCAGGGTAAGGGGATAAATCACCCAGGGTTAGGGGATAAATCACCCAGGGGATAGGGGATAAATCACCCAGGGATAGGGGATAAATCACCTAGGGGATAAATCACCCAGGGATGGGGGATAAATCACCCAGGGGATAGGGGATAAATCACCTAGGGGATAAATCACCCAGGGGATAGGGGATAAATCACCTAGGGGATAAATCACCCAGGGGATAGGGGATAAATCACCCAGGGGATAGGGGATAAATCACCCAGGGATAGGGGATAAATCACCTAGGGGATAAATCACCCAGGGGATAGGGGATAAATCACCCAGGGGATAGGGGATAAATCACCCAGGGATGGGGGATAAATCACCCAGGGATAGGGGATAAATCACCCAGGGGATAGGGGATAAATCACCCAGGGATAGGGGATAAATCACCCAGGGGATAGGGGATAAATCACCCAGGGGATAGGGGGTAAATCACCCAGTGGTAGGGGATAAATAACCCAGGGGATGGGGGATAAATCACCCAGGGATAGGGGATAAATCACCCAGGGATGGGGGATAAATCACCCAGGGGATAG
The DNA here is from genome assembly GCF_047496795.1 of Chiloscyllium punctatum. Taxonomy (NCBI): domain Eukaryota; kingdom Metazoa; phylum Chordata; class Chondrichthyes; order Orectolobiformes; family Hemiscylliidae; genus Chiloscyllium; species Chiloscyllium punctatum. Next base: position 77,229,904 of record NC_092769.1, read on the forward strand.
GGGATAAATCACCCAGGGATAAGGGATAAATCACCCAGGGATAGGGGATAAATCACCCAGGGGATAGGGAATAAATCACCCAGGGATAGGGGGTAAATCACCCAGGGATGGGGGATAAATCACCCAGGGGATAGGGGATAAATCACCCAGGGATAGGGGATAAATCACCCAGGGATAGGGGATAAATCACCCAGGGGATAGGGGATAACTCACCCAGGGGATAGGGGATAAATCACCCAGGGATGGGGGATAAATCACCCAGGGATAGGGGATAAATCACCCAGGGATAGGGAATAAATCACCCAGGGATAGGGGATAAATCACCCAGGGATAGGGAATAAATCACCCAGGGATAGGGGGTAAATCACCCAGGGATAGGGGATAAATCACCCAGGGGATAGGGGATAAATCACCCAGGGGATAGGGGATAAATCACCCGGGGGTAGGGGATAAATCACCCAGGGATAGGGGATAAATCACCCAGGGGATAGGGGATAAATCACCCAGGGGATAGGGGATAAATCACCCAGGGTCAGGGGATAAATCACCCAGGGATAGGGGATAAATCACCCAGGGGATAGGGGATAAATCACCCAGGGATAGGGGATAAATCACCCAGGGACAGGGGATAAATCACCCAGGGGATAGGGGATAAATCACCCAGGGGATAGGGGATAAATCACCCAGGGATAGGGGATAAATCACCCAGGGATAGGGGATAAATCACCCAGGGGATAGGGGATAAATCACCCAGGGATAGGGGATAAATCACCCAGGGATAGGGGATAAATCACCGAGGGGATAGGGAATAAATCACCTCAGGGATTGGGGATAAAACACCTGGGGGTAGGGAATAAAACACCTGGGGGTAGGGAATAAATCACACAGGGATAGGGAATAGATCACCCAGGGGATAGGGAATAAATCACCCAGGGGTAGGGAATAAATCACCCAGGGATAGGGAATAGATCACCCAGGGGATAGGGAATAGATCACCCAGGGGTAGGGAATAAATCACCCAGGGATGGGGAATAAATTAACCAGGGATGGGGAATAAATTAACCAGGGATGGGGGATAAATCATCCAGGGATAGGGGATAAATCACACAGGATGGGGATAAGTCACCCAGGGATCGAGAATAAATAACCCAGGGATGGGGGTTAAATCACCCAGGGGTAGGGAATAATTCACCCAGGGATAGGGGTTAAATCACCCAGGGATAGGGAATAAATCACCCGGGGGTAGGGAATAAATCAACCAGGGATACGGGGTAAATCACCCGGGGATAGGGAATAAAACACCCAGGGACAGGGGCTAAATCACCCAGGGATAGGGGATAAATCACCCAGGGTTAGGGGATAAATCACCCAGGGATAGGGGATAAATCACCCAGGGATAGGGGATAAATAACCCAGGGATAGGGGATAAATCACCCAGGGGATAGGGGATAAATCACCCAGGGATAGGGGATAAATCACCTAGGGGATAGGGGATAAATCACCCAGGGATGGGGGATAAATCACCCAGGGGATAGGGGATAAATCACCCAGGGATAGGGGATAAATCACCCAGGGATAGGGGATAAATCACCCAGGGGATAGGGGATAAATCACCCAGGGGATAGGGGATAAATCACCCAGGGATAGGGGATAAATCACCCAGGGATAGGGGATAAATCACCCAGGGATAGGGGATAAATCACCCAGGGGATAGGGGATAAATCACCCAGGGATAGGGGATAAATCACCCAGGGATAGGGAATAAATCACCCAGGGGATAGGGGATAAATCACCCAGGGATAGGGGATAAATCACCCAGGGATAGGGGATAAATCACCCAGGGATAGGGGGTAAATCACCCAGGGATAGGGGATAAATCACCGAGGGGATAGGGGATAAATCACCCAGGGGATAGGGGATAAATCACCCAGGGATAGGGGATAAATCACCCAGGGGGTAGGGGATAAATCACCCAGGGATAGGGGATAAATCACCCAGGGATAGGGGATAAATCACCCAGGGATAGGGGATAAAACACCCAGGGATGGGGGATAAATCACCCAGGGATAGGGGATAAATCACCCAGGGGATAGGGGATAAATCACCCAGGGATGGGGGATAAATCACCCAGGGATAGGGGATAAATCACCCAGGGGATAGGGGATAAATCACCCGGGGATGGGGGATAAATCACCCAGGGCTAGGGGATAAATCACCCAGGGCTAGGGGATAAATCACCCAGGGATAGGGGATAAATCACCCAGGGATAGGGGATAAATCACCCAGGGATGGGGGATAAATCACCCAGGGATGGGGGATAAATCACCCAGGGATAGGGGATAAATCACCCAGGGGATAGGGAATAAATCACCCAGGGATGGGGGATAAATCACCCAGGGATAGGGGATAAATCACCCAGGGGATAGGGGATAAATCACCCGGGGATGGGGGATAAATCACCCAGGGATAGGGGATAAATCACCCAGGGATAGGGGATAAATCACCCAGGGATGGGGGATAAATCACCCAGGGATAGGGGATAAATCACCCAGGGATAGGGGATAAATCACCCGGGGGATAGGGGATAAATCACCCAGGGATAGGGGATAAATCACCCAGGGATAGGGGATAAATCACCCAGGGATAGGGGATAAATCACCCGGGGGATAAGGGATAAATCACCCAGGGATAGGGGATAAATCACCCAGGGATGGGGGATAAATCACCCAGGAATGGGGGATAAATCACCCAGGGGATAGGGGATAAATTACCCAGGGATAGGGGATAAATCACCCAGGGGTAGGGGATAAATCACCCAGGGATGGGGGATAAATCACCCAGGGATGGGGGATAAATCACCCAGGGATAGGGGATAAATCACCCAGGGGATAGGGGATAAATCACCCAGGGATAGGGGATAAATCACCCAGGGGATAGGGGATAAATCACACAGGGATGGGGGATAAATCACCCAGGGATAGGGGATAAATCACCCAGGGGTAGGGGATAAATCACCCAGGGATAGGGGATAAATCACCCAGGGATGGGGGATAAATCACCAAGGGATAGGGGATAAATCACCCAGGGATAGGGGATAAATCACCCAGGGATAGGGGATAACTCACCCAGGGTTAGGGGATAAATCACCCAGGGATAGGGGATAAATCACCCAGGGATAGGGGATAAATCACCCAGGGGATAGGCGATAAATCACCCAGGGATAGGGGATAAATCACCCAGGGATGGGGAATAAATCACCCAGGGATAGGGGATAAATCACCCAGGGATGGGGGATAAATCACCCAGGGATGGGGGATAAATCACCCAGGGATAGGGGATAAATCACCCAGGGTTAGGGGATAAATCACCCAGGGATAGGGGATAAATCACCCAGGGGATAGGGGATAAATCACCCAGGGATAGGGGATAAATCACCTAGGGGATAAATCACCCAGGGGATAGGGGATAAATCACCGAGGGGATAAATCACCCAGGGATAGGGGATAAATCACCCAGGGATGGGGGATAAATCACCTAGGGATAGGGGATAAATCACCCAGGGATAGGGGGTAAATCACCCAGGGATAGGGGATAAATCACCCAGGGGATAGGGAATAAATCACCCAGGGATAGGGGGTAAATCACCCAGGGATGGGGGATAAATCACCCAGGGATAGGGGGTAAATCACCCAGGGATGGGGGATAAATCACCCAGGGGATAGGGGATAAATCACCCAGGGATAGGGGATAAATCACCCAGGGGATAGGGGATAAATCACCCAGGGATGGGGGATAAATCACCCAGGGATAGGGGATAAATCACCCAGTGATGGGGGATAAATCACCCAGGGATAGGGGATAAATCACCCAGGGATGGGGGATAAATCACCCAGGGATGGGGGATAAATCACCCAGGAATGGGGGATAAATCACCCCGGGATGGGGGATAAATCACCCAGGGATGGGGGATAAATCACCCAGGGATAGGGGATAAATCACCCAGGGATGGGGGATAAATCACCCAGGGATAGGGGATAAATCACCCAGGGGATAGGGGATAAATCACCTAGGGATAGGGGATAAATCACCCAGGGATAGGGGATAAATCACCCAGGGATAGGGGATAAATCACCCAGGGGATAGGGGATAAATCACCCAGGGATAGGGGATAAATCACCCAGGGGATAGGGAATAAATCACCCAGGGATAGGGGGTAAATCACCCAGGGATGGGGGATAAATCACCCAGGGATAGGGGGTAAATCACCCAGGGATGGGGGATAAATCACCCAGGGGATAGGGGATAAATCACCCAGGGATAGGGGATAAATCACCCAGGGGATAGGGGATAAATCACCCAGGGATGGGGGATAAATCACCCAGGGATAGGGGATAAATCACCCAGTGATGGGGGATAAATCACCCAGGGATAGGGGATAAATCACCCAGGGATGGGGGATAAATCACCCAGGGATGGGGGATAAATCACCCAGGAATGGGGGATAAATCACCCCGGGATGGGGGATAAATCACCCAGGGATGGGGGATAAATCACCCAGGGATAGGGGATAAATCACCCAGGGATGGGGGATAAATCACCCAGGGATAGGGGATAAATCACCCAGGGGATAGGGGATAAATCACCTAGGGATAGGGGATAAATCACCCAGGGATAGGGGATAAATCACCCAGGGATAGGGGATAAATCACCCAGGGGATAGGGGATAAATCACCCAGGGATAGGGGATAAATCACCCAGGGATGGGGGATAAATCACCCAGGGGCTAGGGGATAAATCACCCAGGGATGGGGGATAAATCACCCAGGGATGGGGGATAAATCACCCAGGGATAAGGGATAAATCACCCAGGGATAGGGGATAAATCACCCAGGGATAGGGGGTAAATCACCCAGGGGATAGGGGATAAATCACCCAGGGATGGGGGATAAATCACCCAGGGATGGGGGATAAATCACCCAGGGATGGGGGATAAATCACCCAGGGATGGGGGATAAATCACCCAGGGATAGGGGATAAATCACCCAGGGATGGGGGATAAATCACCCAGGGAATGGGGGATAAATCACCCAGGGGATAGGGGATAAATCACCCTGGGATAGGGGATAAATCACCCAGGGGATAGGGGATAAATCACCGAGGGGATAAATCACCCAGGGATAGGGGATAAATCACCCAGGGGTAGGGGATAAATCACCCAGGGATAGGGGATAAATCACCCAGGGATGGGGGATAAATCACCTAGGGATAGGGGATAAATCACCCAGGGATAGGGGGTAAATCACCCAGGGATAGGGGATAAATCACCCAGGGGATAGGGAATAAATCACCCAGGGATAGGGGGTAAATCACCCAGGGATGGGGGATAAATCACCCAGGGATAGGGGGTAAATCACCCAGGGATGGGGGATAAATCACCCAGGGGATAGGGGATAAATCACCCAGGGATAGGGGATAAATCACCCAGGGGATAGGGGATAAATCACCCAGGGATGGGGGATAAATCACCCAGGGATAGGGGATAAATCACCCAGTGATGGGGGATAAATCACCCAGGGATAGGGGATAAATCACCCAGGGATGGGGGATAAATCACCCAGGGATGGGGGATAAATCACCCAGGAATGGGGGATAAATCACCCCGGGATGGGGGATAAATCACCCAGGGATGGGGGATAAATCACCCAGGGATGGGGGATAAATCACCCAGGGATGGGGGATAAATCACCCAGGGATAGGGGATAAATCACCCAGGGGATAGGGGATAAATCACCTAGGGATAGGGGATAAATCACCCAGGGATAGGGGATAAATCACCCAGGGATAGGGGATAAATCACCCAGGGGATAGGGGATAAATCACCCAGGGATAGGGGATAAATCACCCAGGGATGGGGGATAAATCACCCAGGGGCTAGGGGATAAATCACCCAGGGATGGGGGATAAATCACCCAGGGATGGGGGATAAATCACCCAGGGATAAGGGATAAATCACCCAGGGATAGGGGATAAATCACCCAGGGATAGGGGGTAAATCACCCAGGGGATAGGGGATAAATCACCCAGGGATGGGGGATAAATCACCCAGGGATGGGGGATAAATCACCCAGGGATGGGGGATAAATCACCCAGGGATGGGGGATAAATCACCCAGGGATGGGGGATAAATCACCCAGGGATAGGGGATAAATCACCCAGGGATGGGGGATAAATCACCCAGGGAATGGGGGATAAATCACCCAGGGGATAGGGGATAAATCACCCTGGGATAGGGGATAAATCACCCAGGGGATAGGGGATAAATCACCCAGGGATGGGGGATAAATCACCCAGGGATGGGGGATAAATCACCCAGGGGATGGGGGATAAATCACCCAGGGATAGGGGATAAATCACCCAGGGGATAGGGGATAAATCACCCAGGGGATAGGGGATAAATCACCCAGGGGATAGGGGATAAATCACCCAGGGATAGGGGATAAATCACCCAGGGATAGGGGATAAATCACCCAGGGATAGGGGATAAATCACCCAGGGATAGGGGATAAATCACCGAGGGGATAGGGAATAAATCACCTCAGGGATAGGGGATAAAACACCTGGGGGTAGGGAATAAAACACCTGGGGGTAGGGAATAAATCACACAGGGATAGGGAATAGATCACCCAGGGGATAGGGAATAAATCACCCAGGGGTAGGGAATAAATCACCCAGGGATAGGGAATAGATCACCCAGGGGATAGGGAATAGATCACCCAGGGGTAGGGAATAAATCACCCAGGGATGGGGAATAAATTAACCAGGGATGGGGAATAAATTAACCAGGGATGGGGGATAAATCATCCAGGGATAGGGGATAAATCACACAGGATGGGGATAAGTCACCCAGGGATCGAGAATAAATAACCCAGGGATGGGGGTTAAATCACCCAGGGGTAGGGAATAATTCACCCAGGGATAGGGGTTAAATCACCCAGGGATAGGGAATAAATCACCCGGGTGTAGGGAATAAATCAACCAGGGATACGGGGTAAATCACCCGGGGATAGGGAATAAAACACCCAGGGACAGGGGCTAAATCACCCAGGGATAGGGGATAAATCACCCAGGGTTAGGGGATAAATCACCCAGGGATAGGGGATAAATCACCCAGGGATAGGGGATAAATCACCTAGGGATAGGGGATAAATCACCCAGGGATAGGGGATAAATCACCCAGGGATGGGGGATAAATCACCCAGGGAGAGGGGATAAATCACCCAGGGATGGGGAATAATTCACCCAGGGATGGGGAATAATTCACCCAGGTATAGGGGATAATTCACCCAGGGGATAGGGGATAAATCACCCAGGGATAGGGGATAAATCACCCAGGGATAGGGGATAAATCACCCAGGGATAGGGGATAAATCACCCAGGGATAGGGGGTAAATCACCCAGGGGATAGGGAATAAATCACCCAGGGGATAGGGAATAAATCACCCAGGGATAGGGGATAAATCACCCAGGGATGGGGGATAAATCACCCAGGGGATAGGGGATAAATCACCCAGGGGATAGGGGATAAATCACCCAGGGATGGGAGATAAATCACCCAGGGATAGGGGATAAATCACCCAGGGATAGGGGATAAATCACCCAGGGGATAGGGGATAAATCACCCAGGGGATAGGGGATAAATCACCCAGGGATGGGAGATAAATCACCCAGGGATAGGGGATAAATCACCCAGGGATAGGGGATAAATCACCCAGGGATAGGGGATAAATCACCCAGGGGATAGGGGATAAATCACCCAGGGATAGGGGATAAATAACCCAGGGATAGGGGATAAATCACCCAGGGATAGGGGATAAATCACCCAGGGGATAGGGGATAAATCACCCAGGGATAGGGGATAAATCACCCAGGGGATAGGGGATAAATCACCCAGGGTTAGGGGATAAATCACCCAGGGATAGGGGATAAATCACCCAGGGATAGGGGGTAAATCTCCCAGGGATAGGGGATAAATCACCTAGGGGATAGGGGATAAATCACCCAGGGATGGGGGATAAATCACCCAGGGGATAGGGGATAAATCACCCAGGGATAGGGGATAAATCACCCAGGGATAGGGGATAAATCACCCAGGGGATAGGGGATAAATCACCCAGGGGATAGGGGATAAATCACCCAGGGATAGGGGATAAATCACCCAGGGATAGGGGATAAATCACACAGGGATAGGGGATAAATCACCCAGGGGATAGGGGATAAATCACCCAGGGATAGGGGATAAATCACCCAGGGATAGGGAATAAATCACCCAGGGGATAGGGGATAAATCACCCAGGGATAGGGGATAAATCACCCAGGGATAGGGGATAAATCACCCAGGGATAGGGGATAAATCACCCAGGGATAGGGGGTAAATCAGCCAGGGATAGGGGATAAATCACCGAGGGGATAGGGGATAAATCACCGAGGGGATAGGGGATAAATCACCCAGGGATAGGGGATAAATCACCCAGGGGGTAGGGGATAAATCACCCAGGGATAGGGGATAAATCACCCAGGGATAGGGGATAAATCACCCAGGGATAGGGGATAAAACACCCAGGGATGGGGGATAAATCACCCAGGGATAGGGGATAAATCACCCAGGGGATAGGGGATAAATCACCCAGGGATGGGGGATAAATCACCCAGGGATAGGGGATAAATCACCCAGGGGATAGGGGATAAATCACCCGGGGATGGGGGATAAATCACCCAGGGCTAGGGGATAAATCACCCAGGGATAGGGGATAAATCACCCAGGGATAGGGGATAAATCACCCAGGGATAGGGGATAAATCACCCAGGGATGGGGGATAAATCACCCAGGGATAGGGGATAAATCACCCAGGGGATAGGGAATAAATCACCCAGGGATGGGGATAAATCACCCAGGGATAGGGGATAAATCACCCAGGGGATAGGGGATAAATCACCCGGGGATGGGGGATAAATCACCCAGGGATAGGGGATAAATCACCCAGGGATAGGGGATAAATCACCCAGGGATGGGGGATAAATCACCCAGGGATAGGGGATAAATCACCCAGGGATAGGGGATAAATCACCCGGGGGATAGGGGATAAATCACCCAGGGATAGGGGATAAATCACCCAGGGATAGGGGATAAATCACCCGGGGATAGGGGATAAATCACCCGGGGGATAGGGGATAAATCACCCAGGGATAGGGGATAAATCACCCAGGGATGGGGGATAAATCACCCAGGAATGGGGGATAAATCACCCAGCGGATAGGGGATAAATTACCCAGGGATAGGGGATAAATCACCCAGGGGTAGGGGATAAATCACCCAGGGATGGGGGATAAATCACCCAGGGATGGGGGATAAATCACCCAGGGATAGGGGATAAATCACCCAGGGGATAGGGGATAAATCACCCAGGGATAGGGGATAAATCACCCAGGGGATAGGGGATAAATCACCCAGGGATGGGGGATAAATCACCCAGGGATAGGGGATAAATCACCCAGGGGTAGGGGATAAATCACCCAGGGATAGGGGATAAATCACCCAGGGGATAGGGGATAAATCACCCAGGGATAGGGGATAAATCACCCAGGGATGGGGAATAAATCACCCAGGGATAGGGGATAAATCACCCAGGGATGGGGGATAAATCACCTAGGGATAGGGGATAAATCACCCAGGGATAGGGGATAAATCACCCAGGGATAGGGGATAACTCACCCAGGGTTAGGGGATAAATCACCCAGGGATAGGGGATAAATCACCCAGGGATAGGGGATAAATCACCCAGGGGATAGGGGATAAATCACCCAGGGATAGGGGATAAATCACCCAGGGATGGGGAATAAATCACCCAGGGATAGGGGATAAATCACCCAGGGATGGGGGATAAATCACCCAGGGATGGGGGATAAATCACCCAGGGATAGGGGATAAATCACCCAGGGTTAGGGGATAAATCACCCAGGGATAGGGGATAAATCACCCAGGGGATAGGGGATAAATCACCCAGGGATAGGGGATAAATCACCTAGGGGATAAATCACCCAGGGGAGAGGGGATAAATCACCTAGGTAATAAATCACCCAGGGATAGGGGATAAATCACCCAGGGGTAGGGGATAAATCACCCAGGGATAGGGGATAAATCACCCAGGGATGGGGGATAAATCACCTAGGGATAGGGAATAAATCACCCAGGGATAGGGGGTAAATCACCCAGGGATAGGGGATAAATCACCCAGGGGATAGGGGATAAATCACCCAGGGATAGGGGATAAATCACCCGGGGGATAGGGGATAAATCACCCAGGGATAGGGGATAAATCACCCAGGGATAGGGGATAAATCACCCAGGGATAGGGGATAAATCACCCGGGGGATAGGGGATAAATCACCCAGGGATAGGGGATAAATCACCCAGGGATGGGGGATAAATCACCCAGGAATGGGGGATAAATCACCCAGGGGATAGGGGATAAATTACCCAGGGATAGGGGATAAATCACCCAGGGGTAGGGGATAAATCACCCAGGGATGGGGGATAAATCACCCAGGGATGGGGATAAATCACCCAGGGATAGGGGATAAATCACCCAGGGGATAGGGGATAAATCACCCAGGGATAGGGGATAAATCACCCAGGGGATAGGGGATAAATCACCCAGGGATGGGGGATAAATCACCCAGGGATAGGGGATAAATCACCCAGGGGTAGGGGATAAATCACCCAGGGATAGGGGATAAATCACCCAGGGATGGGGGATAAATCACCTAGGGATAGGGGATAAATCACCCAGGGATAGGGGATAAATCACCCAGGGATAGGGGATAACTCACCCAGGGTTAGGGGATAAATCACCCAGGGATAGGGGATAAATCACCCAGGGATAGGGGATAAATCACCCAGGGGATAGGGGATAAATCACCCAGGGATAGGGGATAAATCACCCAGGGATGGGGAATAAATCACCCAGGGATAGGGGATAAATCACCCAGGGATGGGGGATAAATCACCCAGGGATGGGGGATAAATCACCCAGGGATAGGGGATAAATCACCCCGGGTTAGGGGATAAATCACCCAGGGATAGGGGATAAATCACCCAGGGGATAGGGGATAAATCACCCAGGGATAGGGGATAAATCACCTAGGGGATAAATCACCCAGGGGATAGGGGATAAATCACCTAGGTGATAAATCACCCAGGGATAGGGGATAAATCACCCAGGGGTAGGGGATAAATCACCCAGGATAGGGGATAAATCACCCAGGGATGGGGGATAAATCACCTAGGGATAGGGAATAAATCACCCAGGGATAGGGGGTAAATCACCCAGGGATAGGGGATAAATCACCCAGGGGATAGGGGATAAATCACCCAGGGATAGGGAATAAATCACCCAGGGATAGGGGGTAAATCACCCAGGGATAGGGGATAAATCACCCAGGGGATAGGGGATAAATCACCCAGGGGATAGGGGATAAATCACCCGGGGGTAGGGGATAAATCACCCAGGGATAGGGGATAAATCACCCAGGGGATAGGGGATAAATCACCCAGGGATGGGGGATAAATCACCCAGGGATAGGGGATAAATCACCCAGGGATGGGGGATAAATCACCCAGGGATAGGGGATAAATCACCCAGGGATAGGGGATAACTCACCCAGGGTTAGGGGATAAATCACCCAGGGATAGGGGATAAATCACGCGGGGATAGGGGATAAATCACCCAGGGATAGGGGATAAATCACCCAGGGATGGGGGATAAATCACCCAGGGATGGGGGATAAATCACCCAGGGATAGGGGATAAATCACCCAGGGATGGGGGATAAATCACCCAGGGATAGGGAATAAATCACCCAGGGTAAGGGGATAAATCACCCAGGGTTAGGGGATAAATCACCCAGGGGATAGGGGATAAATCACCCAGGGATAGGGGATAAATCACCTAGGGGATAAATCACCCAGGGATGGGGGATAAATCACCCAGGGGATAGGGGATAAATCACCTAGGGGATAAATCACCCAGGGGATAGGGGATAAATCACCTAGGGGATAAATCACCCAGGGGATAGGGGATAAATCACCCAGGGGATAGGGGATAAATCACCCAGGGATAGGGGATAAATCACCTAGGGGATAAATCACCCAGGGGATAGGGGATAAATCACCCAGGGGATAGGGGATAAATCACCCAGGGATGGGGGATAAATCACCCAGGGATAGGGGATAAATCACCCAGGGGATAGGGGATAAATCACCCAGGGATAGGGGATAAATCACCCAGGGGATAGGGGATAAATCACCCAGGGGATAGGGGGTAAATCACCCAGTGGTAGGGGATAAATAACCCAGGGGATGGGGGATAAATCACCCAGGGATAGGGGATAAATCACCCAGGGATGGGGGATAAATCACCCAGGGGATAGGGGATAAATCACCCAGGGATAAGGGATAAATCACCCAGGGATAGGGGATAAATCACCCAGGGGATAGGGAATAAATCACCCAGGGATAGGGGGTAAATCACCCAGGGATGGGGGATAAATCACCCAGGGGATAGGGGATAAATCACCCAGGGATAGGGGATAAATCACCCAGGGATAGGGGATAAATCACCCAGGGGATAGGGGATAACTCACCCAGGGGATAGGGGATAAATCACCCAGGGATGGGGGATAAATCACCCAGGGATAGGGGATAAATCACCCAGGGATAGGGAATAAATCACCCAGGGATAGGGGATAAATCACCCAGGGATAGGGAATAAATCACCCAGGGATAGGGGGTAAATCACCCAGGGATAGGGGATAAATCACCCAGGGGATAGGGGATAAATCACCCAGGGGATAGGGGATAAATCACCCGGGGGTAGGGGATAAATCACCCAGGGATAGGGGATAAATCACCCAGGGGATAGGGGATAAATCACCCAGGGGATAGGGGATAAATCACCCAGGGTCAGGGGATAAATCACCCAGGGATAGGGGATAAATCACCCAGGGGATAGGGGATATATCACCCAGGGATAGGGGATAAATCACCCAGGGACAGGGGATAAATCACCCAGGGGATAGGGGATAAATCACCCAGGGGATAGGGGATAAATCACCCAGGGATAGGGGATAAATCACCCAGGGATAGGGGATAAATCACCCAGGGGATAGGGGATAAATCACCCAGGGATAGGGGATAAATCACCCAGGGATAGGGGATAAATCACCGAGGGGATAGGGAATAAATCACCTCAGGGATAGGGGATAAAACACCTGGGGGTAGGGAATAAAACACCTGGGGGTAGGGAATAAATCACACAGGGATAGGGAATAGATCACCCAGGGGATAGGGAATAAATCACCCAGGGGTAGGGAATAAATCACCCAGGGATAGGGAATAGATCACCCAGGGGATAGGGAATAGATCACCCAGGGGTAGGGAATAAATCACCCAGGGATGGGGAATAAATTAACCAGGGATGGGGAATAAATTAACCAGGGATGGGGGATAAATCATCCAGGGATAGGGGATAAATCACACAGGATGGGGATAAGTCACCCAGGGATCGAGAATAAATAACCCAGGGATGGGGGTTAAATCACCCAGGGGTAGGGAATAATTCACCCAGGGATAGGGGTTAAATCACCCAGGGATAGGGAATAAATCACCCGGGGGTAGGGAATAAATCAACCAGGGATACGGGGTAAATCACCCGGGGATAGGGAATAAAACACCCAGGGACAGGGGCTAAATCACCCAGGGATAGGGGATAAATCACCCAGGGTTAGGGGATAAATCACCCAGGGATAGGGGATAAATCACCCAGGGATAGGGGATAAATCACCTAGGGATAGGGGATAAATCACCCAGGGATAGGGGATAAATCACCCAGGGATGGGGGATAAATCACCCAGGGAGAGGGGATAAATCACCCAGGGATGGGGAATAATTCACCCAGGGATGGGGAATAATTCACCCAGGTATAGGGGATAATTCACCCAGGGGATAGGGGATAAATCACCCAGGGATAGGGGATAAATCACCCAGGGATAGGGGATAAATCACCCAGGGATAGGGGATAAATCACCCAGGGGATAGGGAATAAATCACACAGGGGATAGGGAATGAATCACCCAGGGATAGGGGATAAATCACCCAGGGATGGGGGATAAATCACCCAGGGGATAGGGGATAAATCACCCAGGGATGGGGAATAAATCACCCAGGGATAGGGGATAAATCACCCAGGGATGGGGGATAAATCACCCAGGGATGGGGGATAAATCACCCAGGGATAGGGGATAAATCACCCAGGGTTAGGGGATAAATCACCCAGGGATAGGGGATAAATCACCCAGGGGATAGGGGATAAATCACCCAGGGATAGGGGATAAATCACCTAGGGGATAAATCACCCAGGGGATAGGGGATAAATCACCTAGGTGATAAATCACCCAGGGATAGGGGATAAATCACCCAGGGGTAGGGGATAAATCACCCAGGGATAGGGGATAAATCACCCAGGGATGGGGGATAAATCACCTAGGGATAGGGAATAAATCACCCAGGGATAGGGGGTAAATCACCCAGGGATAGGGGATAAATCACCCAGGGGATAGGGGATAAATCACCCAGGGATAGGGAATAAATCACCCAGGGATAGGGGGTAAATCACCCAGGGATAGGGGATAAATCACCCAGGGGATAGGGGATAAATCACCCAGGGGATAGGGGATAAATCACCCGGGGGTAGGGGATAAATCACCCAGGGATAGGGGATAAATCACCCAGGGGATAGGGGATAAATCACCCAGGGATGGGGGATAAATCACCCAGGGATAGGGGATAAATCACCCAGGGATGGGGGATAAATCACCCAGGGATAGGGGATAAATCACCCAGGGATAGGGGATAACTCACCCAGGGTTAGGGGATAAATCACCCAGGGATAGGGGATAAATCACGCGGGGATAGGGGATAAATCACCCAGGGATAGGGGATAAATCACCCAGGGATGGGGGATAAATCACCCAGGGATGGGGGATAAATCACCCAGGGATAGGGGATAAATCACCCAGGGATGGGGGATAAATCACCCAGGGATAGGGAATAAATCACCCAGGGTAAGGGGATAAATCACCCAGGGTTAGGGGATAAATCACCCAGGGGATAGGGGATAAATCACCCAGGGATAGGGGATAAATCACCTAGGGGATAAATCACCCAGGGATGGGGGATAAATCACCCAGGGGATAGGGGATAAATCACCTAGGGGATAAATCACCCAGGGGATAGGGGATAAATCACCTAGGGGATAAATCACCCAGGGGATAGGGGATAAATCACCCAGGGGATAGGGGATAAATCACCCAGGGATAGGGGATAAATCACCTAGGGGATAAATCACCCAGGGGATAGGGGATAAATCACCCAGGGGATAGGGGATAAATCACCCAGGGATGGGGGATAAATCACCCAGGGATAGGGGATAAATCACCCAGGGGATAGGGGATAAATCACCCAGGGATAGGGGATAAATCACCCAGGGGATAGGGGATAAATCACCCAGGGGATAGGGGGTAAATCACCCAGTGGTAGGGGATAAATAACCCAGGGGATGGGGGATAAATCACCCAGGGATAGGGGATAAATCACCCAGGGATGGGGGATAAATCACCCAGGGGATAGGGGATAAATCACCCAGGGATAAGGGATAAATCACCCAGGGATAGGGGATAAATCACCCAGGGGATAGGGAATAAATCACCCAGGGATAGGGGGTAAATCACCCAGGGATGGGGGATAAATCACCCAGGGGATAGGGGATAAATCACCCAGGGATAGGGGATAAATCACCCAGGGATAGGGGATAAATCACCCAGGGGATAGGGGATAACTCACCCAGGGGATAGGGGATAAATCACCCAGGGATGGGGGATAAATCACCCAGGGATAGGGGATAAATCACCCAGGGATAGGGAATAAATCACCCAGGGATAGGGGATAAATCACCCAGGGATAGGGAATAAATCACCCAGGGATAGGGGGTAAATCACCCAGGGATAGGGGATAAATCACCCAGGGGATAGGGGATAAATCACCCAGGGGTTAGGGGATAAATCACCCGGGGGTAGGGGATAAATCACCCAGGGATAGGGGATAAATCACCCAGGGGATAGGGGATAAATCACCCAGGGGATAGGGGATAAATCACCCAGGGTCAGGGGATAAATCACCCAGGGATAGGGGATAAATCACCCAGGGGATAGGGGATATATCACCCAGGGATAGGGGATAAATCACCCAGGGACAGGGGATAAATCACCCAGGGGATAGGGGATAAATCACCCAGGGGATAGGGGATAAATCACCCAGGGATAGGGGATAAATCACCCAGGGATAGGGGATAAATCACCCAGGGGATAGGGGATAAATCACCCAGGGATAGGGGATAAATCACCCAGGGATAGGGGATAAATCACCGAGGGGATAGGGAATAAATCACCTCAGGGATAGGGGATAAAACACCTGGGGGTAGGGAATAAAACACCTGGGGGTAGGGAATAAATCACACAGGGATAGGGAATAGATCACCCAGGGGATAGGGAATAAATCACCCAGGGGTAGGGAATAAATCACCCAGGGATAGGGAATAGATCACCCAGGGGATAGGGAATAGATCACCCAGGGGTAGGGAATAAATCACCCAGGGATGGGGAATAAATTAACCAGGGATGGGGAATAAATTAACCAGGGATGGGGGATAAATCATCCAGGGATAGGGGATAAATCACACAGGATGGGGATAAGTCACCCAGGGATCGAGAATAAATAACCCAGGGATGGGGGTTAAATCACCCAGGGGTAGGGAATAATTCACCCAGGGATAGGGGTTAAATCACCCAGGGATAGGGAATAAATCACCCGGGGGTAGGGAATAAATCAACCAGGGATACGGGGTAAATCACCCGGGGATAGGGAATAAAACACCCAGGGACAGGGGCTAAATCACCCAGGGATAGGGGATAAATCACCCAGGGTTAGGGGATAAATCACCCAGGGATAGGGGATAAATCACCCAGGGATAGGGGATAAATCACCTAGGGATAGGGGATAAATCACCCAGGGATAGGGGATAAATCACCTAGGGGATAGGGGATAAATCACCCAGGGATAGGGGATAAATCACCCAGGGATAGGGGATAAATCACCCAGGGATAGGGAATAAATCACCCAGGGGATAGGGGATAAATCACCCAGGGATAGGGGATAAATCACCCAGGGATAGGGGATAAATCACCCAGGGATAGGGGGTAAATCAGCCAGGGATAGGGGATAAATCACCGAGGGGATAGGGGATAAATCACCCAGGGGATAGGGGATAAATCACCCAGGGATAGGGGATAAATCACCCAGGGGGTAGGGGATAAATCACCCAGGGATAGGGGATAAATCACCCAGGGATAGGGGATAAATCACCCAGGGATAGGGGATAAAACACCCAGGGATGGGGGATAAATCACCCAGGGATAGGGGATAAATCACCCAGGGGATAGGGGATAAATCACCCAGGGATGGGGGATAAATCACCCAGGGATAGGGGATAAATCACCCAGGGGATAGGGGATAAATCACCCGGGGATGGGGGATAAATCACCCAGGGCTAGGGGATAAATCACCCAGGGCTAGGGGATAAATCACCCAGGGATAGGGGATAAATCACCCAGGGATAGGGGATAAATCACCCAGGGATGGGGGATAAATCACCCAGGGATAGGGGATAAATCACCCAGGGGATAGGGAATAAATCACCCAGGGATGGGGGATAAATCACCCAGGGATAGGGGATAAATCACCCAGGGGATAGGGGATAAATCACCCGGGGATGGGGGATAAATCACCCAGGGATAGGGGATAAATCACCCAGGGATAGGGGATAAATCACCCAGGGATGGGGGATAAATCACCCAGGGATAGGGGATAAATCACCCAGGGATAGGGGATAAATCACTCGGGGGATAGGGGATAAATCACCCAGGGATAGGGGATAAATCACCCAGGGATAGGGGATAAATCACCCAGGGATAGGGGATAAATCACCCGGGGGATAGGGGATAAATCACCCAGGGATAGGGGATAAATCACCCAGGGATGGGGGATAAATCACCCAGGAATGGGGGATAAATCACCCAGGGGATAGGGGATAAATTACCCAGGGATAGGGGATAAATCACCCAGGGGTAGGGGATAAATCACCCAGGGATGGGGGATAAATCACCCAGGGATGGGGGATAAATCACCCAGGGATAGGGGATAAATCACCCAGGGGATAGGGGATAAATCACCCAGGGATAGGGGATAAATCACCCAGGGGATAGGGGATAAATCACCCAGGGATGGGGGATAAATCACCCAGGGATAGGGGATAAATCACCCAGGGATGGGGGATAAATCACCAAGGGATAGGGGATAAATCACCCAGGGATAGGGGATAAATCACCCAGGGATAGGGGATAACTCACCCAGGGTTAGGGGATAAATCACCCAGGGATAGGGGATAAATCACCCAGGGATAGGGGATAAATCACCCAGGGGATAGGGGATAAATCACCCAGGGATAGGGGATAAATCACCCAGGGATGGGGAATAAATCACCCAGGGATAGGGGATAAATCACCCAGGGATGGGGGATAAATCACCCAGGGATGGGGGATAAATCACCCAGGGATAGGGGATAAATCACCCAGGGTTAGGGGATAAATCACCCAGGGATAGGGGATAAATCACCCAGGGGATAGGGGATAAATCACCCAGGGATAGGGGATAAATCACCTAGGGGATAAATCACCCAGGGGATAGGGGATAAATCACCGAGGGGATAAATCACCCAGGGATAGGGGATAAATCACCCAGGGGTAGGGGATAAATCACCCAGGGATAGGGGATAAATCACCCAGGGATGGGGGATAAATCACCTAGGGATAGGGGATAAATCACCCAGGGATAGGGGGTAAATCACCCAGGGATAGGGGATAAATCACCCAGGGGATAGGGAATAAATCACCCAGGGATAGGGGGTAAATCACCCAGGGATGGGGGATAAATCACCCAGGGATAGGGGGTAAATCACCCAGGGATGGGGGATAAATCACCCAGGGGATAGGGGATAAATCACCCAGGGATAGGGGATAAATCACCCAGGGGATAGGGGATAAATCACCCAGGGATGGGGGATAAATCACCCAGGGATAGGGGATAAATCACCCAGGGATGGGGGATAAATCACCCAGGGATAGGGGATAACTCACCCAGGGTTAGGGGATAAATCACCCAGGGATAGGGGATAAATCACCCGGGGATAGGGGATAAATCACCCAGGGATAGGGGATAAATCACCCAGGGATGGGGGATAAATCACCCAGGGAATGGGGGATAAATCACCCAGGGATGGGGGATAAATCACCCAGGGATGGGGGATAAATCACCCAGGGATGGGGGATAAATCACCCAGGGATAGGGGATAAATCACCCAGGGATGGGGGATAAATCACCCAGGGATAGGGGATAAATCACCCAGGGGATAGGGGATAAATCACCTAGGGATAGGGGATAAATCACCCAGGGATAGGGGATAAATCACCCAGGGATAGGGGATAAATCACCCAGGGGATAGGGGATAAATCACCCAGGGATAGGGGATAAATCACCCAGGGATGGGGGATAAATCACCCAGGGGCTAGGGGATAAATCACCCAGGGATGGGGGATAAATCACCCAGGGATGGGGGATAAATCACCCAGGGATAAGGGATAAATCACCCAGGGATAGGGGATAAATCACCCAGGGATAGGGGGTAAATCACCCAGGGGATAGGGGATAAATCACCCAGGGATGGGGGATAAATCACCCAGGGATGGGGGATAAATCACCCAGGGATGGGGGATAAATCACCCAGGGATGGGGGATAAATCACCCAGGGATAGGGGATAAATCACCCAGGGATGGGGGATAAATCACCCAGGGAATGGGGGATAAATCACCCAGGGGATAGGGGATAAATCACCCAGGGATAGGGGATAAATCACCCAGGGATGGGGGATAAATCACCCAGGGAATGGGGGATAAATCACCCAGGGATGGGGGATAAATCACCCAGGGATGGGGGATAAATCACCCAGGGATGGGGGATAAATCACCCAGGGATAGGGGATAAATCACCCAGGGATGGGGGATAAATCACCCAGGGATAGGGGATAAATCACCCAGGGGATAGGGGATAAATCACCTAGGGATAGGGGATAAATCACCCAGGGATAGGGGATAAATCACCCAGGGATAGGGGATAAATCACCCAGGGGATAGGGGATAAATCACCCAGGGATAGGGGATAAATCACCCAGGGATGGGGGATAAATCACCCAGGGGCTAGGGGATAAATCACCCAGGGATGGGGGATAAATCACCCAGGGATGGGGGATAAATCACCCAGGGATAAGGGATAAATCACCCAGGGATAGGGGATAAATCACCCAGGGATAGGGGGTAAATCACCCAGGGGATAGGGGATAAATCACCCAGGGATGGGGGATAAATCACCCAGGGATGGGGGATAAATCACCCAGGGATGGGGGATAAATCACCCAGGGATGGGGGATAAATCACCCAGGGATAGGGGATAAATCACCCAGGGATGGGGGATAAATCACCCAGGGAATGGGGGATAAATCACCCAGGGGATAGGGGATAAATCACCCTGGGATAGGGGATAAATCACCCAGGGGATAGGGGATAAATCACCCAGGGATAGGGGATAAATCACCCAGGGATGGGGGATAAATCACCCAGGGGATAGGGAATAAATCACCCAGGGATAGGGGATAAATCACCCAGGGGATAGGGGGTAAATCACCCAGGGGATAGGGGATAAATCACCCAGGGGATAGGGAATAAATCACCCAGGGGATAGGGGGTAAATCACCCAGGGATAGGGGATAAATCACCCAGGGATAGGGGATAAATCACCCAGGGGATAGGGGATAAATCACCCAGGGGATAGGGGATAAATCACCCAGGGATAGGGGATAAATCACCCAGGGATGGGGGATAAATCACCCAGGGGATAGGGGATAAATCACCCAGGGGATAGGGGATAAATCACCCAGGGATGGGGGATAAATCACCCAGGGATAGGGGATAAATCACCCAGGGATAGGGGATAAATCACCCAGGGGATAGGGGATAAATCACCCAGGGGATAGGGGATAAATCACCCAGGGATGGGGGATAAATCACCCAGAGGATAGGGGATAAATCACCCAGGGGATAGGGGATAAATCACCCAGGGATGGGGGATAAATCACCCAGGGATAGGGGATAAATCACCCAGGGATAGGGGATAAATCACCCAGGGGATAGGGGATAAATCACCCAGGGATGGGGGATAAATCACCCAGGGATGGGGGATAAATCACCCAGGGGATGGGGGATAAATCACCCAGGGATAGGGGATAAATCACCCAGGGGATAGGGGATAAATCACCCAGGGGATAGGGGATAAATCACCCAGGGGGTAGGGGATAAATCACCCAGGGATAGGGGATAAATCACCCAGGGATAGGGGATAAATCACCCAGGGATAGGGGATAAAACACCCAGGGATGGGGGATAAATCACCCAGGGATAGGGGATAAATCACCCAGGGGATAGGGGATAAATCACCCAGGGATGGGGGATAAATCACCCAGGGATAGGGGATAAATCACCCAGGGATAGGGGATAAATCACCCAGGGGATAGGGGATAAATCACCCAGGGATAGGGGATAAATCACCCAGGGATAGGGGATAAATCACCGAGGGGATAGGGAATAAATCACCTCAGGGATAGGGGATAAAACACCTGGGGGTAGGGAATAAAACACCTGGGGGTAGGGAATAAATCACACAGGGATAGGGAATAGATCACCCAGGGGATAGGGAATAAATCACCCAGGGGTAGGGAATAAATCACCCAGGGATAGGGAATAGATCACCCAGGGGATAGGGAATAGATCACCCAGGGGTAGGGAATAAATCACCCAGGGATGGGGAATAAATTAACCAGGGATGGGGAATAAATTAACCAGGGATGGGGGATAAATCATCCAGGGATAGGGGATAAATCACACAGGATGGGGATAAGTCACCCAGGGATCGAGAATAAATAACCCAGGGATGGGGGTTAAATCACCCAGGGGTAGGGAATAATTCACCCAGGGATAGGGGTTAAATCACCCAGGGATAGGGAATAAATCACCCGGGGGTAGGGAATAAATCAACCAGGGATACGGGGTAAATCACCCGGGGATAGGGAATAAAACACCCAGGGACAGGGGCTAAATCACCCAGGGATAGGGGATAAATCACCCAGGGTTAGGGGATAAATCACCCAGGGATAGGGGATAAATCACCCAGGGATAGGGGATAAATCACCTAGGGATAGGGGATAAATCACCCAGGGATAGGGGATAAATCACCCAGGGATGGGGGATAAATCACCCAGGGAGAGGGGATAAATCACCCAGGGATGGGGAATAATTCACCCAGGGATGGGGAATAATTCACCCAGGTATAGGGGATAATTCACCCAGGGGATAGGGGATAAATCACCCAGGGATAGGGGATAAATCACCCAGGGATAGGGGATAAATCACCCAGGGATAGGGGATAAATCACCCAGGGATAGGGGGTAAATCACCCAGGGGATAGGGAATAAATCACCCAGGGGATAGGGAATAAATCACCCAGGGATAGGGGATAAATCACCCAGGGATGGGGGATAAATCACCCAGGGGATAGGGGATAAATCACCCAGGGGATAGGGGATAAATCACCCAGGGATGGGAGATAAATCACCCAGGGATAGGGGATAAATCACCCAGGGATAGGGGATAAATCACCCAGGGGATAGGGGATAAATCACCCAGGGGATAGGGGATAAATCACCCAGGGATGGGAGATAAATCACCCAGGGATAGGGGATAAATCACCCAGGGATAGGGGATAAATCACCCAGGGGATAGGGGATAAATCACCCAGGGATAGGGGATAAATAACCCAGGGATAGGGGATAAATCACCCAGGGATAGGGGATAAATCACCCAGGGGATAGGGGATAAATCACCCAGGGATAGGGGATAAATCACCCAGGGGATAGGGGATAAATCACCCAGGGTTAGGGGATAAATCACCCAGGGATAGGGGATAAATCACCCAGGGATAGGGGGTAAATCACCCAGGGATAGGGGATAAATCACCTAGGGGATAGGGGATAAATCACCCAGGGATGGGGGATAAATCACCCAGGGGATAGGGGATAAATCACCCAGGGATAGGGGATAAATCACCCAGGGATAGGGGATAAATCACCCAGGGGATAGGGGATAAATCACCCAGGGATAGGGGATAAATCACCCACGGATAGGGGATAAATCACACAGGGATAGGGGATAAATCACCCAGGGGATAGGGGATAAATCACCCAGGGATAGGGGATAAATCACCCAGGGATAGGGAATAAATCACCCAGGGGATAGGGGATAAATCACCCAGGGATAGGGGATAAATCACCCAGGGATAGGGGATAAATCACCCAGGGAT
The DNA here is from genome assembly GCF_047496795.1 of Chiloscyllium punctatum. Taxonomy (NCBI): domain Eukaryota; kingdom Metazoa; phylum Chordata; class Chondrichthyes; order Orectolobiformes; family Hemiscylliidae; genus Chiloscyllium; species Chiloscyllium punctatum. Next base: position 77,253,593 of record NC_092769.1, read on the forward strand.
AGGGGATAAATCACCCAGGGATAGGGGGTAAATCACCCAGGGATAGGGGATAAATCACCCAGGGGATAGGGGATAAATCACCCAGGGGATAGGGGATAAATCACCCAGGGATAGGGGATAAATCACCCAGGGGGTAGGGGATAAATCACCCAGGGATAGGGGATAAATCACCCAGGGATAGGGGATAAATCACCCAGGGATAGGGGATAAATCACCCACGGATAGGGGATAAATCACACAGGGATAGGGGATAAATCACCCAGGGATAGGGAATAAATCACCCAGGGGATAGGGGATAAATCACCCAGGGATAGGGGATAAATCACCCAGGGATAGGGGATAAATCACCCAGGGATAGGGGATAAATCACCCAGGGATAGGGGGTAAATCACCCAGGGGATAGGGAATAGATCACCCAGGGGTAGGGAATAAATCACCCAGGGATGGGGAATAAATTAACCAGGGATGGGGAATAAATTAACCAGGGATGGGGGATAAATCATCCAGGGATAGGGGATAAATCACACAGGATGGGGATAAGTCACCCAGGGATCGAGAATAAATAACCCAGGGATGGGGGTTAAATCACCCAGGGGTAGGGAATAATTCACCCAGGGATAGGGGTTAAATCACCCAGGGATAGGGAATAAATCACCCGGGGGTAGGGAATAAATCAACCAGGGATACGGGGTAAATCACCCGGGGATAGGGAATAAAACACCCAGGGACAGGGGCTAAATCACCCAGGGATAGGGGATAAATCACCCAGGGTTAGGGGATAAATCACCCAGGGATAGGGGATAAATCACCCAGGGATAGGGGATAAATCACCTAGGGATAGGGGATAAATCACCCAGGGATAGGGGATAAATCACCCAGGGGATAGGGGATAAATCACCCAGGGATAGGGGATAAATCACCCAGGGATAGGGGATAAATCACCCAGGGATAGGGAATAAATCACCCAGGGGATAGGGGATAAATCACCCAGGGATAGGGGATAAATCACCCAGGGATAGGGGATAAATCACCCAGGGATAGGGGGTAAATCAGCCAGGGATAGGGGATAAATCACCGAGGGGATAGGGGATAAATCACCCAGGGGATAGGGGATAAATCACCCAGGGATAGGGGATAAATCACCCAGGGGGTAGGGGATAAATCACCCAGGGATAGGGGATAAATCACCCAGGGATAGGGGATAAATCACCCAGGGATAGGGGATAAAACACCCAGGGATGGGGGATAAATCACCCAGGGATAGGGGATAAATCACCCAGGGGATAGGGGATAAATCACCCAGGGATGGGGGATAAATCACCCAGGGATAGGGGATAAATCACCCAGGGGATAGGGGATAAATCACCCGGGGATGGGGGATAAATCACCCAGGGCTAGGGGATAAATCACCCAGGGCTAGGGGATAAATCACCCAGGGATAGGGGATAAATCACCCAGGGATAGGGGATAAATCACCCAGGGATGGGGGATAAATCACCCAGGGATAGGGGATAAATCACCCAGGGGATAGGGAATAAATCACCCAGGGATGGGGGATAAATCACCCAGGGATAGGGGATAAATCACCCAGGGGATAGGGGATAAATCACCCGGGGATGGGGGATAAATCACCCAGGGATAGGGGATAAATCACCCAGGGATAGGGGATAAATCACCCAGGGATGGGGGATAAATCACCCAGGGATAGGGGATAAATCACCCAGGGATAGGGGATAAATCACTCGGGGGATAGGGGATAAATCACCCAGGGATAGGGGATAAATCACCCAGGGATAGGGGATAAATCACCCAGGGATAGGGGATAAATCACCCGGGGGATAGGGGATAAATCACCCAGGGATAGGGGATAAATCACCCAGGGATGGGGGATAAATCACCCAGGAATGGGGGATAAATCACCCAGGGGATAGGGGATAAATTACCCAGGGATAGGGGATAAATCACCCAGGGGTAGGGGATAAATCACCCAGGGATGGGGGATAAATCACCCAGGGATGGGGGATAAATCACCCAGGGATAGGGGATAAATCACCCAGGGGATAGGGGATAAATCACCCAGGGATAGGGGATAAATCACCCAGGGGATAGGGGATAAATCACCCAGGGATGGGGGATAAATCACCCAGGGATAGGGGATAAATCACCCAGGGATGGGGGATAAATCACCAAGGGATAGGGGATAAATCACCCAGGGATAGGGGATAAATCACCCAGGGATAGGGGATAACTCACCCAGGGTTAGGGGATAAATCACCCAGGGATAGGGGATAAATCACCCAGGGATAGGGGATAAATCACCCAGGGGATAGGGGATAAATCACCCAGGGATAGGGGATAAATCACCCAGGGATGGGGAATAAATCACCCAGGGATAGGGGATAAATCACCCAGGGATGGGGGATAAATCACCCAGGGATGGGGGATAAATCACCCAGGGATAGGGGATAAATCACCCAGGGTTAGGGGATAAATCACCCAGGGATAGGGGATAAATCACCCAGGGGATAGGGGATAAATCACCCAGGGATAGGGGATAAATCACCTAGGGGATAAATCACCCAGGGGATAGGGGATAAATCACCGAGGGGATAAATCACCCAGGGATAGGGGATAAATCACCCAGGGGTAGGGGATAAATCACCCAGGGATAGGGGATAAATCACCCAGGGATGGGGGATAAATCACCTAGGGATAGGGGATAAATCACCCAGGGATAGGGGGTAAATCACCCAGGGATAGGGGATAAATCACCCAGGGGATAGGGAATAAATCACCCAGGGATAGGGGGTAAATCACCCAGGGATGGGGGATAAATCACCCAGGGATAGGGGGTAAATCACCCAGGGATGGGGGATAAATCACCCAGGGGATAGGGGATAAATCACCCAGGGATAGGGGATAAATCACCCAGGGGATAGGGGATAAATCACCCAGGAATGGGGGATAAATCACCCAGGGATAGGGGATAAATCACCCAGGGATGGGGGATAAATCACCCAGGGATAGGGGATAACTCACCCAGGGTTAGGGGATAAATCACCCAGGGATAGGGGATAAATCACCCGGGGATAGGGGATAAATCACCCAGGGATAGGGGATAAATCACCCAGGGATGGGGGATAAATCACCCAGGGAATGGGGGATAAATCACCCAGGGATGGGGGATAAATCACCCAGGGATGGGGGATAAATCACCCAGGGATGGGGGATAAATCACCCAGGGATAGGGGATAAATCACCCAGGGATGGGGGATAAATCACCCAGGGATAGGGGATAAATCACCCAGGGGATAGGGAATAAATCACCCAGGGGATAGGGAATAAATCACCCAGGGATAGGGGATAAATCACCCAGGGATGGGGGATAAATCACCCAGGGGATAGGGGATAAATCACCCAGGGGATAGGGGATAAATCACCCAGGGATGGGAGATAAATCACCCAGGGATAGGGGATAAATCACCCAGGGATAGGGGATAAATCACCCAGGGGATAGGGGATAAATCACCCAGGGGATAGGGGATAAATCACCCAGGGATGGGAGATAAATCACCCAGGGATAGGGGATAAATCACCCAGGGATAGGGGATAAATCACCCAGGGGATAGGGGATAAATCACCCAGGGATAGGGGATAAATAACCCAGGGATAGGGGATAAATCACCCAGGGATAGGGGATAAATCACCCAGGGGATAGGGGATAAATCACCCAGGGATAGGGGATAAATCACCCAGGGGATAGGGGATAAATCACCCAGGGTTAGGGGATAAATCACCCAGGGATAGGGGATAAATCACCCAGGGATAGGGGGTAAATCACCCAGGGATAGGGGATAAATCACCTAGGGGATAGGGGATAAATCACCCAGGGATGGGGGATAAATCACCCAGGGGATAGGGGATAAATCACCCAGGGATAGGGGATAAATCACCCAGGGATAGGGGATAAATCACCCAGGGGATAGGGGATAAATCACCCAGGGATAGGGGATAAATCACCCACGGATAGGGGATAAATCACACAGGGATAGGGGATAAATCACCCAGGGGATAGGGGATAAATCACCCAGGGATAGGGGATAAATCACCCAGGGATAGGGAATAAATCACCCAGGGGATAGGGGATAAATCACCCAGGGATAGGGGATAAATCACCCAGGGATAGGGGATAAATCACCCAGGGATAGGGGATAAATCACCCAGGGATAGGGGGTAAATCACCCAGGGATAGGGGATAAATCACCCAGGGGATAGGGGATAAATCACCCAGGGGATAGGGGATAAATCACCCAGGGATAGGGGATAAATCACCCAGGGGGTAGGGGATAAATCACCCAGGGATAGGGGATAAATCACCCAGGGATAGGGGATAAATCACCCAGGGATAGGGGATAAATCACCCACGGATAGGGGATAAATCACACAGGGATAGGGGATAAATCACCCAGGGATAGGGAATAAATCACCCAGGGGATAGGGGATAAATCACCCAGGGATAGGGGATAAATCACCCAGGGATAGGGGATAAATCACCCAGGGATAGGGGATAAATCACCCAGGGATAGGGGGTAAATCACCCAGGGGATAGGGAATAGATCACCCAGGGGTAGGGAATAAATCACCCAGGGATGGGGAATAAATTAACCAGGGATGGGGAATAAATTAACCAGGGATGGGGGATAAATCATCCAGGGATAGGGGATAAATCACACAGGATGGGGATAAGTCACCCAGGGATCGAGAATAAATAACCCAGGGATGGGGGTTAAATCACCCAGGGGTAGGGAATAATTCACCCAGGGATAGGGGTTAAATCACCCAGGGATAGGGAATAAATCACCCGGGGGTAGGGAATAAATCAACCAGGGATACGGGGTAAATCACCCGGGGATAGGGAATAAAACACCCAGGGACAGGGGCTAAATCACCCAGGGATAGGGGATAAATCACCCAGGGTTAGGGGATAAATCACCCAGGGATAGGGGATAAATCACCCAGGGATAGGGGATAAATCACCTAGGGATAGGGGATAAATCACCCAGGGATAGGGGATAAATCACCCAGGGGATAGGGGATAAATCACCCAGGGATAGGGGATAAATCACCCAGGGATAGGGGATAAATCACCCAGGGATAGGGAATAAATCACCCAGGGGATAGGGGATAAATCACCCAGGGATAGGGGATAAATCACCCAGGGATAGGGGATAAATCACCCAGGGATAGGGGGTAAATCAGCCAGGGATAGGGGATAAATCACCGAGGGGATAGGGGATAAATCACCCAGGGGATAGGGGATAAATCACCCAGGGATAGGGGATAAATCACCCAGGGGGTAGGGGATAAATCACCCAGGGATAGGGGATAAATCACCCAGGGATAGGGGATAAATCACCCAGGGATAGGGGATAAAACACCCAGGGATGGGGGATAAATCACCCAGGGATAGGGGATAAATCACCCAGGGGATAGGGGATAAATCACCCAGGGATGGGGGATAAATCACCCAGGGATAGGGGATAAATCACCCAGGGGATAGGGGATAAATCACCCGGGGATGGGGGATAAATCACCCAGGGCTAGGGGATAAATCACCCAGGGCTAGGGGATAAATCACCCAGGGATAGGGGATAAATCACCCAGGGATAGGGGATAAATCACCCAGGGATGGGGGATAAATCACCCAGGGATAGGGGATAAATCACCCAGGGGATAGGGAATAAATCACCCAGGGATGGGGGATAAATCACCCAGGGATAGGGGATAAATCACCCAGGGGATAGGGGATAAATCACCCGGGGATGGGGGATAAATCACCCAGGGATAGGGGATAAATCACCCAGGGATAGGGGATAAATCACCCAGGGATGGGGGATAAATCACCCAGGGATAGGGGATAAATCACCCAGGGATAGGGGATAAATCACTCGGGGGATAGGGGATAAATCACCCAGGGATAGGGGATAAATCACCCAGGGATAGGGGATAAATCACCCAGGGATAGGGGATAAATCACCCGGGGGATAGGGGATAAATCACCCAGGGATAGGGGATAAATCACCCAGGGATGGGGGATAAATCACCCAGGAATGGGGGATAAATCACCCAGGGGATAGGGGATAAATTACCCAGGGATAGGGGATAAATCACCCAGGGGTAGGGGATAAATCACCCAGGGATGGGGGATAAATCACCCAGGGATGGGGGATAAATCACCCAGGGATAGGGGATAAATCACCCAGGGGATAGGGGATAAATCACCCAGGGATAGGGGATAAATCACCCAGGGGATAGGGGATAAATCACCCAGGGATGGGGGATAAATCACCCAGGGATAGGGGATAAATCACCCAGGGATGGGGGATAAATCACCAAGGGATAGGGGATAAATCACCCAGGGATAGGGGATAAATCACCCAGGGATAGGGGATAACTCACCCAGGGTTAGGGGATAAATCACCCAGGGATAGGGGATAAATCACCCAGGGATAGGGGATAAATCACCCAGGGGATAGGGGATAAATCACCCAGGGATAGGGGATAAATCACCCAGGGATGGGGAATAAATCACCCAGGGATAGGGGATAAATCACCCAGGGATGGGGGATAAATCACCCAGGGATGGGGGATAAATCACCCAGGGATAGGGGATAAATCACCCAGGGTTAGGGGATAAATCACCCAGGGATAGGGGATAAATCACCCAGGGGATAGGGGATAAATCACCCAGGGATAGGGGATAAATCACCTAGGGGATAAATCACCCAGGGGATAGGGGATAAATCACCGAGGGGATAAATCACCCAGGGATAGGGGATAAATCACCCAGGGGTAGGGGATAAATCACCCAGGGATAGGGGATAAATCACCCAGGGATGGGGGATAAATCACCTAGGGATAGGGGATAAATCACCCAGGGATAGGGGGTAAATCACCCAGGGATAGGGGATAAATCACCCAGGGGATAGGGAATAAATCACCCAGGGATAGGGGGTAAATCACCCAGGGATGGGGGATAAATCACCCAGGGATAGGGGGTAAATCACCCAGGGATGGGGGATAAATCACCCAGGGGATAGGGGATAAATCACCCAGGGATAGGGGATAAATCACCCAGGGGATAGGGGATAAATCACCCAGGAATGGGGGATAAATCACCCAGGGATAGGGGATAAATCACCCAGGGATGGGGGATAAATCACCCAGGGATAGGGGATAACTCACCCAGGGTTAGGGGATAAATCACCCAGGGATAGGGGATAAATCACCCGGGGATAGGGGATAAATCACCCAGGGATAGGGGATAAATCACCCAGGGATGGGGGATAAATCACCCAGGGAATGGGGGATAAATCACCCAGGGATGGGGGATAAATCACCCAGGGATGGGGGATAAATCACCCAGGGATGGGGGATAAATCACCCAGGGATAGGGGATAAATCACCCAGGGATGGGGGATAAATCACCCAGGGATAGGGGATAAATCACCCAGGGGATAGGGGATAAATCACCTAGGGATAGGGGATAAATCACCCAGGGATAGGGGATAAATCACCCAGGGATAGGGGATAAATCACCCAGGGGATAGGGGATAAATCACCCAGGGATAGGGGATAAATCACCCAGGGATGGGGGATAAATCACCCAGGGGCTAGGGGATAAATCACCCAGGGATGGGGGATAAATCACCCAGGGATGGGGGATAAATCACCCAGGGATAAGGGATAAATCACCCAGGGATAGGGGATAAATCACCCAGGGATAGGGGGTAAATCACCCAGGGGATAGGGGATAAATCACCCAGGGATGGGGGATAAATCACCCAGGGATGGGGGATAAATCACCCAGGGATGGGGGATAAATCACCCAGGGATGGGGGATAAATCACCCAGGGATAGGGGATAAATCACCCAGGGATGGGGGATAAATCACCCAGGGAATGGGGGATAAATCACCCAGGGGATAGGGGATAAATCACCCTGGGATAGGGGATAAATCACCCAGGGGATAGGGGATAAATCACCCAGGGATAGGGGATAAATCACCCAGGGATGGGGGATAAATCACCCAGGGGATAGGGAATAAATCACCCAGGGATAGGGGATAAATCACCCAGGGGATAGGGGGTAAATCACCCAGGGGATAGGGGATAAATCACCCAGGGGATAGGGAATAAATCACCCAGGGGATAGGGAGTAAATCACCCAGGGATAGGGGATAAATCACCCAGGGATAGGGGATAAATCACCCAGGGGATAGGGGATAAATCACCCAGGGGATAGGGGATAAATCACCCAGGGATAGGGGATAAATCACCCAGGGATGGGGGATAAATCACCCAGGGGATAGGGGATAAATCACCCAGGGGATAGGGGATAAATCACCCAGGGATGGGGGATAAATCACCCAGGGATAGGGGATAAATCACCCAGGGATAGGGGATAAATCACCCAGGGGATAGGGGATAAATCACCCAGGGGATAGGGGATAAATCACCCAGGGATGGGGGATAAATCACCCAGGGATAGGGGATAAATCACCCAGGGGATAGGGGATAAATCACCCAGGGATAGGGGATAAATCACCCAGGGATGGGGGATAAATCACCCAGGGGCTAGGGGATAAATCACCCAGGGATGGGGGATAAATCACCCAGGGATGGGGGATAAATCACCCAGGGATAAGGGATAAATCACCCAGGGATAGGGGATAAATCACCCAGGGATAGGGGGTAAATCACCCAGGGGATAGGGGATAAATCACCCAGGGATGGGGGATAAATCACCCAGGGATGGGGGATAAATCACCCAGGGATGGGGGATAAATCACCCAGGGATGGGGGATAAATCACCCAGGGATAGGGGATAAATCACCCAGGGATGGGGGATAAATCACCCAGGGAATGGGGGATAAATCACCCAGGGGATAGGGGATAAATCACCCTGGGATAGGGGATAAATCACCCAGGGGATAGGGGATAAATCACCCAGGGATAGGGGATAAATCACCCAGGGATGGGGGATAAATCACCCAGGGGATAGGGAATAAATCACCCAGGGATAGGGGATAAATCACCCAGGGGATAGGGGGTAAATCACCCAGGGGATAGGGGATAAATCACCCAGGGGATAGGGAATAAATCACCCAGGGGATAGGGAGTAAATCACCCAGGGATAGGGGATAAATCACCCAGGGATAGGGGATAAATCACCCAGGGGATAGGGGATAAATCACCCAGGGGATAGGGGATAAATCACCCAGGGATAGGGGATAAATCACCCAGGGATGGGGGATAAATCACCCAGGGGATAGGGGATAAATCACCCAGGGGATAGGGGATAAATCACCCAGGGGATAGGGGATAAATCACCCAGGGATGGGGGATAAATCACCCAGGGATAGGGGATAAATCACCCAGGGATAGGGGATAAATCACCCAGGGGATAGGGGATAAATCACCCAGGGGATAGGGGATAAATCACCCAGGGATGGGGGATAAATCACCCAGGGGATAGGGGATAAATCACCCAGGGGATAGGGGATAAATCACCCAGGGATGGGGGATAAATCACCCAGGGATAGGGGATAAATCACCCAGGGATAGGGGATAAATCACCCAGGGGATAGGGGATAAATCACCCAGGGATGGGGGATAAATCACCCAGGGATGGGGGATAAATCACCCAGGGGATGGGGGATAAATCACCCAGGGATAGGGGATAAATCACCCAGGGGATAGGGGATAAATCACCCAGGGGATAGGGGATAAATCACCCAGGGGGTAGGGGATAAATCACCCAGGGATAGGGGATAAATCACCCAGGGATAGGGGATAAATCACCCAGGGATAGGGGATAAAACACCCAGGGATGGGGGATAAATCACCCAGGGATAGGGGATAAATCACCCAGGGGATAGGGGATAAATCACCCAGGGATGGGGGATAAATCACCCAGGGATAGGGGATAAATCACCCAGGGATAGGGGATAAATCACCCAGGGGATAGGGGATAAATCACCCAGGGATAGGGGATAAATCACCCAGGGATAGGGGATAAATCACCGAGGGGATAGGGAATAAATCACCTCAGGGATAGGGGATAAAACACCTGGGGGTAGGGAATAAAACACCTGGGGGTAGGGAATAAATCACACAGGGATAGGGAATAGATCACCCAGGGGATAGGGAATAAATCACCCAGGGGTAGGGAATAAATCACCCAGGGATAGGGAATAGATCACCCAGGGGATAGGGAATAGATCACCCAGGGGTAGGGAATAAATCACCCAGGGATGGGGAATAAATTAACCAGGGATGGGGAATAAATTAACCAGGGATGGGGGATAAATCATCCAGGGATAGGGGATAAATCACACAGGATGGGGATAAGTCACCCAGGGATCGAGAATAAATAACCCAGGGATGGGGGTTAAATCACCCAGGGGTAGGGAATAATTCACCCAGGGATAGGGGTTAAATCACCCAGGGATAGGGAATAAATCACCCGGGGGTAGGGAATAAATCAACCAGGGATACGGGGTAAATCACCCGGGGATAGGGAATAAAACACCCAGGGACAGGGGCTAAATCACCCAGGGATAGGGGATAAATCACCCAGGGTTAGGGGATAAATCACCCAGGGATAGGGGATAAATCACCCAGGGATAGGGGATAAATCACCTAGGGATAGGGGATAAATCACCCAGGGATAGGGGATAAATCACCCAGGGATGGGGGATAAATCACCCAGGGAGAGGGGATAAATCACCCAGGGATGGGGAATAATTCACCCAGGGATGGGGAATAATTCACCCAGGTATAGGGGATAATTCACCCAGGGGATAGGGGATAAATCACCCAGGGATAGGGGATAAATCACCCAGGGATAGGGGATAAATCACCCAGGGATAGGGGATAAATCACCCAGGGATAGGGGGTAAATCACCCAGGGGATAGGGAATAAATCACCCAGGGGATAGGGAATAAATCACCCAGGGATAGGGGATAAATCACCCAGGGATGGGGGATAAATCACCCAGGGGATAGGGGATAAATCACCCAGGGGATAGGGGATAAATCACCCAGGGATGGGAGATAAATCACCCAGGGATAGGGGATAAATCACCCAGGGATAGGGGATAAATCACCCAGGGGATAGGGGATAAATCACCCAGGGGATAGGGGATAAATCACCCAGGGATGGGAGATAAATCACCCAGGGATAGGGGATAAATCACCCAGGGATAGGGGATAAATCACCCAGGGATAGGGGATAAATCACCCAGGGGATAGGGGATAAATCACCCAGGGATAGGGGATAAATAACCCAGGGATAGGGGATAAATCACCCAGGGATAGGGGATAAATCACCCAGGGGATAGGGGATAAATCACCCAGGGATAGGGGATAAATCACCCAGGGGATAGGGGATAAATCACCCAGGGTTAGGGGATAAATCACCCAGGGATAGGGGATAAATCACCCAGGGATAGGGGGTAAATCACCCAGGGATAGGGGATAAATCACCTAGGGGATAGGGGATAAATCACCCAGGGATGGGGGATAAATCACCCAGGGGATAGGGGATAAATCACCCAGGGATAGGGGATAAATCACCCAGGGATAGGGGATAAATCACCCAGGGGATAGGGGATAAATCACCCAGGGATAGGGGATAAATCACCCACGGATAGGGGATAAATCACACAGGGATAGGGGATAAATCACCCAGGGGATAGGGGATAAATCACCCAGGGATAGGGGATAAATCACCCAGGGATAGGGAATAAATCACCCAGGGGATAGGGGATAAATCACCCAGGGATAGGGGATAAATCACCCAGGGATAGGGGATAAATCACCCAGGGATAGGGGATAAATCACCCAGGGATAGGGGGTAAATCACCCAGGGATAGGGGATAAATCACCGAGGGGATAGGGGATAAATCACCCAGGGGATAGGGGATAAATCACCCAGGGATAGGGGATAAATCACCCAGGGGGTAGGGGATAAATCACCCAGGGATAGGGGATAAATCACCCAGGGATAGGGGATAAATCACCCAGGGATAGGGGATAAAACACCCAGGGATAGGGGATAAATCACCCAGGGGATAGGGGATAAATCACCCGGGGATGGGGGATAAATCACCCAGGGATAGGGGATAAATCACCCAGGGATGGGGGATAAATCACCCAGGGATAGGGGATAAATCACCCAGGGGATAGGGAATAAATCACCCAGGGATGGGGGATAAATCACCCAGGGATAGGGGATAAATCACCCAGGGGATAGGGGATAAATCACCCGGGGATGGGGGATAAATCACCCAGGGATAGGGGATAAATCACCCAGGGATAGGGGATAAATCACCCAGGGATGGGGGATAAATCACCCAGGGATAGGGGATAAATCACCCAGGGATAGGGGATAAATCACCCGGGGGATAGGGGATAAATCACCCAGGGATAGGGGATAAATCACCCAGGGATAGGGGATAAATCACCCAGGGATAGGGGATAAATCACCCGGGGGATAGGGGATAAATCACCCAGGGATAGGGGATAAATCACCCAGGGATGGGGGATAAATCACCCAGGAATGGGGGATAAATCACCCAGGGGATAGGGGATAAATTACCCAGGGATAGGGGATAAATCACCCAGGGGTAGGGGATAAATCACCCAGGGATGGGGGATAAATCACCCAGGGATGGGGGATAAATCACCCAGGGATAGGGGATAAATCACCCAGGGGATAGGGGATAAATCACCCAGGGATAGGGGATAAATCACCCAGGGGATAGGGGATAAATCACCCAGGGATGGGGGATAAATCACCCAGGGATAGGGGATAAATCACCCAGGGGTAGGGGATAAATCACCCAGGGATAGGGGATAAATCACCCAGGGATGGGGGATAAGTCACCTAGGGATAGGGGATAAATCACCCAGGGATAGGGGATAAATCACCCAGGGATAGGGGATAACTCACCCAGGGTTAGGGGATAAATCACCCAGGGATAGGGGATAAATCACCCAGGGATAGGGGATAAATCACCCAGGGGATAGGGGATAAATCACCCAGGGATAGGGGATAAATCACCCAGGGATGGGGAATAAATCACCCAGGGATAGGGGATAAATCACCCAGGGATGGGGGATAAATCACCCAGGGATGGGGGATAAATCACCCAGGGATAGGGGATAAATCACCCAGGGTTAGGGGATAAATCACCCAGGGATAGGGGATAAATCACCCAGGGGATAGGGGATAAATCACCCAGGGATAGGGGATAAATCACCTAGGGGATAAATCACCCAGGGGATAGGGGATAAATCACCTAGGTGATAAATCACCCAGGGATAGGGGATAAATCACCCAGGGGTAGGGGATAAATCACCCAGGGATAGGGGATAAATCACCCAGGGATAGGGGGTAAATCACCCAGGGATAGGGGATAAATCACCCAGGGGATAGGGGATAAATCACCCAGGGATAGGGGATAAATCACCCGGGGGATAGGGGATAAATCACCCAGGGATAGGGGATAAATCACCCAGGGATAGGGGATAAATCACCCAGGGATAGGGGATAAATCACCCGGGGGATAGGGGATAAATCACCCAGGGATAGGGGATAAATCACCCAGGGATGGGGGATAAATCACCCAGGAATGGGGGATAAATCACCCAGGGGATAGGGGATAAATTACCCAGGGATAGGGGATAAATCACCCAGGGGTAGGGGATAAATCACCCAGGGATGGGGGATAAATCACCCAGGGATGGGGGATAAATCACCCAGGGATAGGGGATAAATCACCCAGGGGATAGGGGATAAATCACCCAGGGATAGGGGATAAATCACCCAGGGGATAGGGGATAAATCACCCAGGGATGGGGGATAAATCACCCAGGGATAGGGGATAAATCACCCAGGGGTAGGGGATAAATCACCCAGGGATAGGGGATAAATCACCCAGGGATGGGGGATAAATCACCTAGGGATAGGGGATAAATCACCCAGGGATAGGGGATAAATCACCCAGGGATAGGGGATAACTCACCCAGGGTTAGGGGATAAATCACCCAGGGATAGGGGATAAATCACCCAGGGATAGGGGATAAATCACCCAGGGGATAGGGGATAAATCACCCAGGGATAGGGGATAAATCACCCAGGGATGGGGAATAAATCACCCAGGGATAGGGGATAAATCACCCAGGGATGGGGGATAAATCACCCAGGGATGGGGGATAAATCACCCAGGGATAGGGGATAAATCACCCAGGGTTAGGGGATAAATCACCCAGGGATAGGGGATAAATCACCCAGGGGATAGGGGATAAATCACCCAGGGATAGGGGATAAATCACCTAGGGGATAAATCACCCAGGGGATAGGGGATAAATCACCTAGGTGATAAATCACCCAGGGATAGGGGATAAATCACCCAGGGGTAGGGGATAAATCACCCAGGGATAGGGGATAAATCACCCAGGGATGGGGGATAAATCACCTAGGGATAGGGAATAAATCACCCAGGGATAGGGGGTAAATCACGCAGGGATAGGGGATAAATCACCCAGGGGATAGGGGATAAATCACCCAGGGATAGGGAATAAATCACCCAGGGATAGGGGGTAAATCACCCAGGGATAGGGGATAAATCACCCAGGGGATAGGGGATAAATCACCCAGGGGATAGGGGATAAATCACCCGGGGGTAGGGGATAAATCACCCAGGGATAGGGGATAAATCACCCAGGGGATAGGGGATAAATCACCCAGGGATGGGGGATAAATCACCCAGGGATAGGGGATAAATCACCCAGGGATGGGGGATAAATCACCCAGGGATAGGGGATAAATCACCCAGGGATAGGGGATAACTCACCCAGGGTTAGGGGATAAATCACCCAGGGATAGGGGATAAATCACGCGGGGATAGGGGATAAATCACCCAGGGATAGGGGATAAATCACCCAGGGATGGGGGATAAATCACCCAGGGATGGGGGATAAATCACCCAGGGATAGGGGATAAATCACCCAGGGATGGGGGATAAATCACCCAGGGATAGGGAATAAATCACCCAGGGTAAGGGGATAAATCACCCAGGGTTAGGGGATAAATCACCCAGGGGATAGGGGATAAATCACCCAGGGATAGGGGATAAATCACCTAGGGGATAAATCACCCAGGGATGGGGGATAAATCACCCAGGGGATAGGGGATAAATCACCTAGGGGATAAATCACCCAGGGGATAGGGGATAAATCACCTAGGGGATAAATCACCCAGGGGATAGGGGATAAATCACCCAGGGGATAGGGGATAAATCACCCAGGGATAGGGGATAAATCACCTAGGGGATAAATCACCCAGGGGATAGGGGATAAATCACCCAGGGGATAGGGGATAAATCACCCAGGGATGGGGGATAAATCACCCAGGGATAGGGGATAAATCACCCAGGGGATAGGGGATAAATCACCCAGGGATAGGGGATAAATCACCCAGGGGATAGGGGATAAATCACCCAGGGGATAGGGGGTAAATCACCCAGTGGTAGGGGATAAATAACCCAGGGGATGGGGGATAAATCACCCAGGGATAGGGGATAAATCACCCAGGGATGGGGGATAAATCACCCAGGGGATAGGGGATAAATCACCCAGGGATAAGGGATAAATCACCCAGGGATAGGGGATAAATCACCCAGGGGATAGGGAATAAATCACCCAGGGATAGGGGGTAAATCACCCAGGGATGGGGGATAAATCACCCAGGGGATAGGGGATAAATCACCCAGGGATAGGGGATAAATCACCCAGGGGATAGGGGATAACTCACCCAGGGGATAGGGGATAAATCACCCAGGGATGGGGGATAAATCACCCAGGGATAGGGGATAAATCACCCAGGGATAGGGAATAAATCACCCAGGGATAGGGGATAAATCACCCAGGGATAGGGAATAAATCACCCAGGGATAGGGGGTAAATCACCCAGGGATAGGGGATAAATCACCCAGGGGATAGGGGATAAATCACCCAGGGGATAGGGGATAAATCACCCGGGGGTAGGGGATAAATCACCCAGGGATAGGGGATAAATCACCCAGGGGATAGGGGATAAATCACCCAGGGGATAGGGGATAAATCACCCAGGGGATAGGGGATAAATCACCCAGGGATAGGGGATAAATCACACAGGGGATAGGGGATAAATCACCCAGGGATAGGGGATAAATCACCCAGGGACAGGGGATAAATCACCCAGGGGATAGGGGATAAATCACCCAGGGGATAGGGGATAAATCACCCAGGGATAGGGGATAAATCACCCAGGGATAGGGGATAAATCACCCAGGGGATAGGGGATAAATCACCCAGGGATAGGGGATAAATCACCCAGGGATAGGGGATAAATCACCGAGGGGATAGGGAATAAATCACCTCAGGGATAGGGGATAAAACACCTGGGGGTAGGGAATAAAACACCTGGGGGTAGGGAATAAATCACACAGGGATAGGGAATAGATCACCCAGGGGATAGGGAATAAATCACCCAGGGGTAGGGAATAAATCACCCAGGGATAGGGAATAGATCACCCAGGGGATAGGGAATAGATCACCCAGGGGTAGGGAATAAATCACCCAGGGATGGGGAATAAATTAACCAGGGATGGGGAATAAATTAACCAGGGATGGGGGATAAATCATCCAGGGATAGGGGATAAATCACACAGGATGGGGATAAGTCACCCAGGGATCGAGAATAAATAACCCAGGGATGGGGGTTAAATCACCCAGGGGTAGGGAATAATTCACCCAGGGATAGGGGTTAAATCACCCAGGGATAGGGAATAAATCACCCGGGGGTAGGGAATAAATCAACCAGGGATACGGGGTAAATCACCCGGGGATAGGGAATAAAACACCCAGGGACAGGGGCTAAATCACCCAGGGATAGGGGATAAATCACCCAGGGTTAGGGGATAAATCACCCAGGGATAGGGGATAAATCACCCAGGGATAGGGGATAAATCACCTAGGGATAGGGGATAAATCACCCAGGGATAGGGGATAAATCACCCAGGGATGGGGGATAAATCACCCAGGGAGAGGGGATAAATCACCCAGGGATGGGGAATAATTCACCCAGGGATGGGGAATAATTCACCCAGGTATAGGGGATAAATCACCCAGGGGATAGGGAATAAATCACACAGGGGATAGGGAATGAATCACCCAGGGATAGGGGATAAATCACCCAGGGATGGGGGATAAATCACCCAGGGGATAGGGGATAAATCACCCAGGGGATAGGGGATAAATCACCCAGGGATGGGAGATAAATCACCCAGGGATAGGGGATAAATCACCCAGGGGATAGGGGATAAATCACCCAGGGATAGGGGATAAATCACCCAGGGGATAGGGGATAAATCACCCAGGGATAGGGGATAAATAACCCAGGGATAGGGGATAAATCACCCAGGGATAGGGGATAAATCACCCAGGGGATAGGGGATAAATCACCCAGGGATAGGGGATAAATCACCCAGGGGATAGGGGATAAATCACCCAGGGTTAGGGGATAAATCACCCAGGGATAGGGGATAAATCACCCAGGGATAGGGGGTAAATCACCCTGGAATAGGGGATAAATCACCTAGGGGATAGGGGATAAATCACCCAGGGATGGGGGATAAATCACCCAGGGGATAGGGGATAAATCACCCAGGGATAGGGGATAAATCACCCAGGGATAGGGGATAAATCACCCAGGGGATAGGGGATAAATCACCCAGGGGATAGGGGATAAATCACCCAGGGATAGGGGATAAATCACCCAGGGATAGGGGATAAATCACCCAGGGATAGGGGATAAATCACCCAGGGGATAGGGGATAAATCACCCAGGGATAGGGGATAAATCACCCAGGGATAGGGAATAAATCACCCAGGGGATAGGGGATAAATCACCCAGGGATAGGGAATAAATCACCCAGGGGATAGGGGATAAATCACCCAGGGATAGGGGATAAATCACCCAGGGATAGGGGATAAATCACCCAGGGATAGGGGGTAAATCACCCAGGGATAGGGGATAAATCACCGAGGGGATAGGGGATAAATCACCCAGGGGATAGGGGATAAATCACCCAGGGATAGGGGATAAATCACCCAGGGGGTAGGGGATAAATCACCCAGGGATAGGGGATAAATCACCCAGGGATAGGGGATAAATCACCCAGGGATAGGGGATAAAACACCCAGGGATGGGGGATAAATCACCCAGGGATAGGGGATAAATCACCCAGGGGATAGGGGATAAATCACCCAGGGATGGGGGATAAATCACCCAGGGATAGGGGATAAATCACCCAGGGGATAGGGGATAAATCACCCGGGGATGGGGGATAAATCACCCAGGGCTAGGGGATAAATCACCCAGGGCTAGGGGATAAATCACCCAGGGATAGGGGATAAATCACCCAGGGATAGGGGATAAATCACCCAGGGATGGGGGATAAATCACCCAGGGATAGGGGATAAATCACCCAGGGGATAGGGAATAAATCACCCAGGGATGGGGGATAAATCACCCAGGGATAGGGGATAAATCACCCAGGGGATAGGGGATAAATCACCCGGGGATGGGGGATAAATCACCCAGGGATAGGGGATAAATCACCCAGGGATAGGGGATAAATCACCCAGGGATGGGGGATAAATCACCCAGGGATAGGGGATAAATCACCCAGGGATATGGGATAAATCACCCGGGGGATAGGGGATAAATCACCCAGGGATAGGGGATAAATCACCCAGGGATAGGGGATAAATCACCCAGGGATAGGGGATAAATCACCCGGGGGATAGGGGATAAATCACCCAGGGATAGGGGATAAATCACCCAGGGATGGGGGATAAATCACCCAGGAATGGGGGATAAATCACCCAGGGGATAGGGGATAAATTACCCAGGGATAGGGGATAAATCACCCAGGGGTAGGGGATAAATCACCCAGGGATGGGGGATAAATCACCCAGGGATGGGGGATAAATCACCCAGGGATAGGGGATAAATCACCCAGGGGATAGGGGATAAATCACCCAGGGATAGGGGATAAATCACCCAGGGGATAGGGGATAAATCACCCAGGGATGGGGGATAAATCACCCAGGGATAGGGGATAAATCACCCAGGGATAGGGGATAAATCACCCAGGGATGGGGGATAAATCACCAAGGGATAGGGGATAAATCACCCAGGGATAGGGGATAAATCACCCAGGGATAGGGGATAACTCACCCAGGGTTAGGGGATAAATCACCCAGGGATAGGGGATAAATCACCCAGGGATAGGGGATAAATCACCCAGGGGATAGGGGATAAATCACCCAGGGATAGGGGATAAATCACCCAGGGATGGGGAATAAATCACCCAGGGATAGGGGATAAATCACCCAGGGATGGGGGATAAATCACCCAGGGATGGGGGATAAATCACCCAGGGATAGGGGATAAATCACCCAGGGTTAGGGGATAAATCACCCAGGGATAGGGGATAAATCACCCAGGGGATAGGGGATAAATCACCCAGGGATAGGGGATAAATCACCTAGGGGGTAAATCACCCAGGGGATAGGGGATAAATCACCGAGGGGATAAATCACCCAGGGATAGGGGATAAATCACCCAGGGGTAGGGGATAAATCACCCAGGGATAGGGGATAAATCACCCAGGGATGGGGGATAAATCACCTAGGGATAGGGGATAAATCACCCAGGGATAGGGGGTAAATCACCCAGGGATAGGGGATAAATCACCCAGGGGATAGGGAATAAATCACCCAGGGATAGGGGGTAAATCACCCAGGGATGGGGGATAAATCACCCAGGGATAGGGGGTAAATCACCCAGGGATGGGGGATAAATCACCCAGGGGATAGGGGATAAATCACCCAGGGATAGGGGATAAATCACCCAGGGGATAGGGGATAAATCACCCAGGGATGGGGGATAAATCACCCAGGGATAGGGGATAAATCACCCAGGGAATGGGGGATAAATCACCCAGGGAATGGGGGATAAATCACCCAGGGGATAGGGGATAAATCACCCTGGGATAGGGGATAAATCACCCAGGGGATAGGGGATAAATCACCCAGGGATAGGGGATAAATCACCCAGGGATGGGGGATAAATCACCCAGGGGATAGGGAATAAATCACCCAGGGATAGGGGATAAATCACCCAGGGGATAGGGGGTAAATCACCCAGGGGATAGGGGATAAATCACCCAGGGGATAGGGAATAAATCACCCAGGGGATAGGGGTTAAATCACCCAGGGATAGGGGATAAATCACCCAGGGATAGGGGATAAATCACCCGGGGATAGGGGATAAATCACCCAGGGGATAGGGGATAAATCACCCAGGGGATAGGGGATAAATCACCCAGGGATAGGGGATAAATCACCCAGGGATGGGGGATAAATCACCCAGGGGATAGGGGATAAATCACCCAGGGGATAGGGGATAAATCACCCAGGGATGGGGGATAAATCACCCAGGGATAGGGGATAAATCACCCAGGGATAGGGGATAAATCACCCAGGGGATAGGGGATAAATCACCCAGGGGATAGGGGATAAATCACCCAGGGATGGGGGATAAATCACCCAGGGGATAGGGGATAAATCACCCAGGGGATAGGGGATAAATCACCCAGGGATGGGGGATAAATCACCCAGGGATAGGGGATAAATCACCCAGGGATAGGGGATAAATCACCCAGGGATAGGGGATAAATCACCCAGGGGATAGGGGATAAATCACCCAGGGATGGGGGATAAATCACCCAGGGATGGGGGATAAATCACCCAGGGGATAGGGGATAAATCACCCAGGGATAGGGGATAAATCACCCAGGGATAGGGGATAAATCACCCAGGGGATAGGGGATAAATCACCCAGGGGGTAGGGGATAAATCACCCAGGGATAGGGGATAAATCACCCAGGGATAGGGGATAAATCACCCAGGGATAGGGGATAAAACACCCAGGGATGGGGGATAAATCACCCAGGGATAGGGGATAAATCACCCAGGGGATAGGGGATAAATCACCCAGGGATGGGGGATAAATCACCCAGGGATAGGGGATAAATCACCCAGGGATAGGGGATAAATCACCCAGGGGATAGGGGATAAATCACCCAGGGATAGGGGATAAATCACCCAGGGATAGGGGATAAATCACCGAGGGGATAGGGAATAAATCACCTCAGGGATAGGGGATAAAACACCTGGGGGTTGGGAATAAAACACCTGGGGGTAGGGAATAAATCACACAGGGATAGGGAATAGATCACCCAGGGGATAGGGAATAAATCACCCAGGGGTAGGGAATAAATCACCCAGTGATAGGGAATAGATCACCCAGGGGATAGGGAATAGATCACCCAGGGGTAGGGAATAAATCACCCAGGGATGGGGAATAAATTAACCAGGGATGGGGAATAAATTAACCAGGGATGGGGGATAAATCATCCAGGGATAGGGGATAAATCACACAGGATGGGGATAAGTCACCCAGGGATCGAGAATAAATAACCCAGGGATGGGGGTTAAATCACCCAGGGGTAGGGAATAATTCACCCAGGGATAGGGGTTAAATCACCCAGGGATAGGGAATAAATCACCCGGGGGTAGGGAATAAATCAACCAGGGATACGGGGTAAATCACCCAGGGATAGGGGATAAATCACCCAGGGACAGGGGCTAAATCACCCAGGGATAGGGGATAAATCACCCAGGGTTAGGGGATAAATCACCCAGGGATAGGGGATAAATCACCCAGGGATAGGGGATAAATCACCCAGGGATAGGGGATAAATCACCCAGGGATAGGGGATAAATCACCCAGGGATAGGGGGTAAATCACCCAGGGATAGGGGATAAATCACCCAGGGGATAGGGGATAAATCACCCAGGGGATAGGGGATAAATCACCCAGGGATAGGGGATAAATCACCCAGGGGATAGGGGATA
The DNA here is from genome assembly GCF_047496795.1 of Chiloscyllium punctatum. Classification (NCBI taxonomy): domain Eukaryota; kingdom Metazoa; phylum Chordata; class Chondrichthyes; order Orectolobiformes; family Hemiscylliidae; genus Chiloscyllium; species Chiloscyllium punctatum. Next base: position 77,275,690 of record NC_092769.1, read on the forward strand.
AATCACCCAGGGATAGGGGATAAATCACCCAGGGATAGGGGATAAATCACCCAGGGATAGGGGATAAATCACCCAGGGATAGGGGGTAAATCACCCAGGGGATAGGGAATAAATCACCCAGGGGATAGGGAATAAATCACCCAGGGATAGGGGATAGATCACCCAGGGATGGGGGATAAATCACCCAGGGATAGGGGATAAATCACCCAGGGATAGGGGGTAAATCACCCAGGGATAGGGGATAAATCACCTAGGGGATAGGGGATAAATCACCCAGGGATGGGGGATAAATCACCCAGGGGATAGGGGATAAATCACCCAGGGATAGGGGATAAATCACACAGGGATAGGGGATAAATCACCCAGGGGATAGGGGATAAATCACCCAGGGGATAGGGGATAAATCACCCAGGGATAGGGGATAAATCACCCAGGGATAGGGGATAAATCACACAGGGATAGGGGATAAATCACCCAGGGGATAGGGGATAAATCACCCAGGGATAGGGGATAAATCACCCAGCGATAGGGAATAAATCACCCAGGGGATAGGGGATAAATCACCCAGGGATAGGGGATAAATCACCCAGGGATAGGGGATAAATCACCCAGGGATAGGGGATAAATCACCCAGGGATAGGGGGTAAATCACCCAGGGATAGGGGATAAATCACCGAGGGGATAGGGGATAAATCACCCAGGGGATAGGGGATAAATCACCCAGGGATAGGGGATAAATCACCCAGGGGGTAGGGGATAAATCACCCAGGGATAGGGGATAAATCACCCAGGGATAGGGGATAAATCACCCAGGGATAGGGGATAAAACACCCAGGGATGGGGGATAAATCACCCAGGGATAGGGGATAAATCACCCAGGGGATAGGGGATAAATCACCCAGGGATGGGGGATAAATCACCCAGGGATAGGGGATAAATCACCCAGGGGGTAGGGGATAAATCACCCAGGGATAGGGGATAAATCACCCAGGGATAGGGGATAAATCACCCAGGGATAGGGGATAAAACACCCAGGGATGGGGGATAAATCACCCAGGGATAGGGGATAAATCACCCAGGGGATAGGGGATAAATCACCCAGGGATGGGGGATAAATCACCCAGGGATAGGGGATAAATCACCCAGGGGATAGGGGATAAATCACCCGGGGATGGGGGATAAATCACCCAGGGCTAGGGGATAAATCACCCAGGGATAGGGGATAAATCACCCAGGGATGGGGGATAAATCACCCAGGAATGGGGGATAAATCACCCAGGGGATAGGGGATAAATTACCCAGGGATAGGGGATAAATCACCCAGGGGTAGGGGATAAATCACCCAGGGATGGGGGATAAATCACCCAGGGATGGGGGATAAATCACCCAGGGATAGGGGATAAATCACCCAGGGGATAGGGGATAAATCACCCAGGGATAGGGGATAAATCACCCAGGGGATAGGGGATAAATCACCCAGGGATGGGGGATAAATCACCCAGGGATAGGGGATAAATCACCCAGGGGTAGGGGATAAATCACCCAGGGATAGGGGATAAATCACCCAGGGATGGGGGATAAATCACCTAGGGATAGGGGATAAATCACCCAGGGATAGGGGATAAATCACCCAGGGATAGGGGATAACTCACCCAGGGTTAGGGGATAAATCACCCAGGGATAGGGGATAAATCACCCAGGGATAGGGGATAAATCACCCAGGGGATAGGGGATAAATCACCCAGGGATAGGGGATAAATCACCCAGGGATGGGGAATAAATCACCCAGGGATAGGGGATAAATCACCCAGGAATGGGGGATAAATCACCCAGGGATGGGGGATAAATCACCCAGGGATAGGGGATAAATCACCCAGGGTTAGGGGATAAATCACCCAGGGATAGGGGATAAATCACCCAGGGGATAGGGGTAAATCACCCAGGGATAGGGGATAAATCACCCAGGGATAGGGGATAAATCACCCAGGGGATAGGGGATAAATCACCCAGGGGATAGGGGATAAATCACCCAGGGTCAGGGGATAAATCACCCAGGGATAGGGGATAAATCACCCAGGGGATAGGGGATAAATCACCCAGGGATAGGGGATAAATCACCCAGGGACAGGGGATAAATCACCCAGGGGATAGGGGATAAATCACCCAGGGATAGGGGATAAATCACCCAGGGGATAGGGGATAAATCACCCAGGGATAGGGGATAAATCACCCAGGGATAGGGGATAAATCACCGAGGGGATAGGGAATAAATCACCTCAGGGATAGGGGATAAAACACCTGGGGGTAGGGAATAAAACACCTGGGGGTAGGGAATAAATCACACAGGGATAGGGAATAGATCACCCAGGGGATAGGGAATAGATCACCCAGGGGTAGGGAATAAATCACCCAGGGATAGGGAATAGATCACCCAGGGGATAGGGAATAGATCACCCAGGGGGAGGGAATAAATCACCCAGGGATGGGGAATAAATTAACCAGGGATGGGGAATAAATTAACCAGGGATGGGGGATAAATCATCCAGGGATAGGGGATAAATCACACAGGATGGGGATAAGTCACCCAGGGATCGAGAATAAATAACCCAGGGATGGGGGTTAAATCACCCGGGGGTAGGGAATAATTCACCCAGGGATAGGGGTTAAATCACCCAGGGATAGGGAATAAATCACCCGGGGGTAGGGAATAAATCAACCAGGGATACGGGGTAAATCACCCGGGGCTAGGGAATAAAACACCCAGGGACAGGGGCTAAATCACCCAGGGATAGGGGATAAATCACCCAGGGTTAGGGGATAAATCACCCAGGGATAGGGGATAAATCACCCAGGGATAGGGGATAAATCACCTAGGGATAGGGGATAAATCACCCAGGGATAGGGGATAAATCACCCAGGGATGGGGGATAAATCACCCAGGGAGAGGGGATAAATCACCCAGGGATGGGGAATAATTCACCCAGGGATGGGGAATAATTCACCCAGGTATAGGGGATAATTCACCCAGGGGATAGGGGATAAATCACCCAGGGATAGGGGATAAATCACCCAGGGATAGGGGATAAATCACCCAGGGATAGGGGGTAAATCACCCAGGGGATAGGGAATAAATCACCCAGGGGATAGGGAATAAATCACCCAGGGATAGGGGATAAATCACCCAGGGATGGGGGATAAATCACCCAGGGGATAGGGGATAAATCACCCAGGGGATAGGGGATAAATCACCCAGGGATGGGAGATAAATCACCCAGGGGATAGGGGATAAATCACCCAGGGGATAGGGGATAAATCACCCAGGGGATAGGGGATAAATCACCCAGGGATAGGGGATAAATCACCCAGGGATAGGCGATAAATCACCCAGGGATAGGGGATAAATCACCCAGGGGATAGGGGATAAATCACCCAGGGATAGGGGATAAATAACCCAGGGATAGGGGATAAATCACCCAGGGATAGGGGATAAATCACCCAGGGGATAGGGGATAAATCACCCAGGGATAGGGGATAAATCACCCAGGGGATAGGGGATAAATCACCCAGGGTTAGGGGATAAATCACCCAGGGATAGGGGATAAATCACCCAGGGATAGGGGGTAAATCACCCAGGGGATAGGGGATAAATCACCCAGGGATAGGGGATAAATCACCTAGGGGATAGGGGATAAATCACCCAGGGATGGGGGATAAATCACCCAGGGGATAGGGGATAAATCACCCAGGGATAGGGGATAAATCACCCAGGGATAGGGGATAAATCACCCAGGGGATAGGGGATAAATCACCCAGGGGATAGGGGATAAATCACCCAGGGATAGGGGATAAATCACCCAGGGATAGGGGATAAATCACCCAGGGGATAGGGGATAAATCACCCAGGGATAGGGGATAAATCACCCAGGGATAGGGAATAAATCACCCAGGGGATAGGGGATAAATCACCCAGGGGATAGGGGATAAATCACCCAGGGGATAGGGGATAAATCACCCAGGGGATAGGGGATAAATCACCCAGGGATAGGGGATAAATCACCCAGGGATAGGGGATAAATCACCCAGGGATAGGGGATAAATCACCCAGGGATAGGGGGTAAATCACCCAGGGATAGGGGATAAATCACCCAGGGGATAGGGGATAAATCACCCAGGGGATAGGGGATAAATCACCCAGGGATAGGGGATAAATCACCCAGGGGGTAGGGGATAAATCACCCAGGGATAGGGGATAAATCACCCAGGGATAGGGGATAAATCACCCAGGGATAGGGGATAAAACACCCAGGGATGGGGGATAAATCACCCAGGGATAGGGGATAAATCACCCAGGGATGGGGGATAAATCACCCGGGGGATAGGGGGTAAATCACCCAGGGATAGGGGATAAATCACCCAGGGATAGGGGATAAATCACCCTGGGATAGGGGATAAATCACCCAGGGTTAGGGGATAAATCACCCAGGGATAGGGGATAAATCACCCAGGGATAGGGGATAAATCACCCTGGGATAGGGGATAAATCACCCAGGGATAGGGGATAAATCACCCAGGGATAGGGGATAAATCACCCAGGGGATAGGGGATAAATCACCCAGGGATAGGGGATAAATCACCCAGGGTTAGGGGATAAATCACCCAGGGTTAGGGGATAAATCACCCAGGGGGTAGGGGATAAATCACCCGGGGATAGGGGATAAATCACCCAGGGATAGGGGATAAATCACCCAGGGATAGGGGATAAATCACCCAGGGATAGGGGATAAATCACCCAGGGGATAGGGGATAAATCACCCAGGGTTAGGGGATAAATCACCCAGGGATAGGGGATAAATCACCCAGGGATGGGGGATAAATCACCCAGGGATAGGGGATAAATCACCCAGGGTTAGGGGATAAATCACCCAGGGATAGGGGATAAATCACCCAGGGGATAGGGGATAAATCACCCAGGGATAGGGGATAAATCACCTAGGGGATAAATCACCCAGGGGATAGGGGATAAATCACCGAGGGGATAAATCACCCAGGGATAGGGGATAAATCACCCAGGGGTAGGGGATAAATCACCCAGGGATAGGGGATAAATCACCCAGGGATGGGGGATAAATCACCTAGGGATAGGGGATAAATCACCCAGGGATAGGGGGTAAATCACCCAGGGATAGGGGATAAATCACCCAGGGGATAGGGAATAAATCACCCAGGGATAGGGGGTAAATCACCCAGGGATGGGGGATAAATCACCCAGGGATAGGGGGTAAATCACCCAGGGATGGGGGATAAATCACCCAGGGGATAGGGGATAAATCACCCAGGGATAGGGGATAAATCACCCAGGGGATAGGGGATAAATCACCCAGGGATGGGGGATAAATCACCCAGGGATAGGGGATAAATCACCCAGTGATGGGGGATAAATCACCCAGGGATAGGGGATAAATCACCCAGGGATGGGGGATAAATCACCCAGGGATGGGGGATAAATCACCCAGGAATGGGGGATATATCACCCCGGGATGGGGGATAAATCACCCAGGGATGGGGGATAAATCACCCAGGGATAGGGGATAAATCACCCAGGGATGGGGGATAAATCACCCAGGGATAGGGGATAAATCACCCAGGGGATAGGGGATAAATCACCTAGGGATAGGGGATAAATCACGCAGGGATAGGGGATAAATCACCCAGGGATAGGGGATAAATCACCCAGGGGATAGGGGATAAATCACCCAGGGATAGGGGATAAATCACCCAGGGATAGGGGATAAATCACCCAGGGGCTAGGGGATAAATCACCCAGGGATGGGGGATAAATCACCCAGGGATGGGGGATAAATCACCCAGGGATAAGGGATAAATCACCCAGGGATAGGGGATAAATCACCCAGGGATAGGGGGTAAATCACCCAGGGGATAGGGGATAAATCACCCAGGGATGGGGGATAAATCACCCAGGGATGGGGGATAATTCACCCAGGGATGGGGGATAAATCACCCAGGGATGGGGGATAAATCACCCAGGGATGGGGGATATATCACCCAGGGATAGGGGATAAATCACCCAGGGATGGGGGATAAATCACCCAGGGAATGGGGGATAAATCACCCAGGGGATAGGGGATAAATCACCCTGGGATAGGGGATAAATCACCCAGGGGATAGGGGATAAATCACCCAGGGATGGGGGATAAATCACCCAGGGATGGGGGATAAATCACCCAGGGGATGGGGGATAAATCACCCAGGGATAGGGGATAAATCACCCAGGGGATAGGGGATAAATCACCCAGGGGATAGGGGATAAATCACCCAGGGGGTAGGGGATAAATCACCCAGGGATAGGGGATAAATCACCCAGGGATAGGGGATAAATCACCCAGGGATAGGGGATAAAACACCCAGGGATGGGGGATAAATCACCCAGGGATAGGGGATAAATCACCCAGGGGATAGGGGATAAATCACCCAGGGATGGGGGATAAATCACCCAGGGATAGGGGATAAATCACCCAGGGATAGGGGATAAATCACCCAGGGGATAGGGGATAAATCACCCAGGGATAGGGGATAAATCACCCAGGGATAGGGGATAAATCACCGAGGGGATAGGGAATAAATCACCTCAGGGATAGGGGATAAAACACCTGGGGGTAGGGAATAAAACACCTGGGGGTAGGGAATAAATCACACAGGGATAGGGAATAGATCACCCAGGGGATAGGGAATAAATCACCCAGGGGTAGGGAATAAATCACCCAGGGATAGGGAATAGATCACCCAGGGGATAGGGAATAGATCACCCAGGGGTAGGGAATAAATCACCCAGGGATGGGGAATAAATTAACCAGGGATGGGGAATAAATTAACCAGGGATGGGGGATAAATCATCCAGGGATAGGGGATAAATCACACAGGATGGGGATAAGTCACCCAGGGATCGAGAATAAATAACCCAGGGATGGGGGTTAAATCACCCAGGGGTAGGGAATAATTCACCCAGGGATAGGGGTTAAATCACCCAGGGATAGGGAATAAATCACCCGGGGGTAGGGAATAAATCAACCAGGGATACGGGGTAAATCACCCGGGGATAGGGAATAAAACACCCAGGGACAGGGGCTAAATCACCCAGGGATAGGGGATAAATCACCCAGGGTTAGGGGATAAATCACCCAGGGATAGGGGATAAATCACCCAGGGATAGGGGATAAATCACCTAGGGATAGGGGATAAATCACCCAGGGATAGGGGATAAATCACCCAGGGATGGGGGATAAATCACCCAGGGAGAGGGGATAAATCACCCAGGGATGGGGAATAATTCACCCAGGGATGGGGAATAATTCACCCAGGTATAGGGGATAATTCACCCAGGGGATAGGGGATAAATCACCCAGGGATAGGGGATAAATCACCCAGGGATAGGGGATAAATCACCCAGGGATAGGGGATAAATCACCCAGGGATAGGGGGTAAATCACCCAGGGGATAGGGAATAAATCACCCAGGGGATAGGGAATAAATCACCCAGGGATAGGGGATAAATCACCCAGGGATGGGGGATAAATCACCCAGGGGATAGGGGATAAATCACCCAGGGGATAGGGGATAAATCACCCAGGGATGGGAGATAAATCACCCAGGGATAGGGGATAAATCACCCAGGGATAGGGGATAAATCACCCAGGGGATAGGGGATAAATCACCCAGGGGATAGGGGATAAATCACCCAGGGATGGGAGATAAATCACCCAGGGATAGGGGATAAATCACCCAGGGATAGGGGATAAATCACCCAGGGATAGGGGATAAATCACCCAGGGGATAGGGGATAAATCACCCAGGGATAGGGGATAAATAACCCAGGGATAGGGGATAAATCACCCAGGGATAGGGGATAAATCACCCAGGGGATAGGGGATAAATCACCCAGGGATAGGGGATAAATCACCCAGGGGATAGGGGATAAATCACCCAGGGTTAGGGGATAAATCACCCAGGGATAGGGGATAAATCACCCAGGGATAGGGGGTAAATCTCCCAGGGATAGGGGATAAATCACCTAGGGGATAGGGGATAAATCACCCAGGGATGGGGGATAAATCACCCAGGGGATAGGGGATAAATCACCCAGGGATAGGGGATAAATCACCCAGGGATAGGGGATAAATCACCCAGGGGATAGGGGATAAATCACCCAGGGGATAGGGGATAAATCACCCAGGGATAGGGGATAAATCACCCAGGGATAGGGGATAAATCACACAGGGATAGGGGATAAATCACCCAGGGGATAGGGGATAAATCACCCAGGGATAGGGGATAAATCACCCAGGGATAGGGAATAAATCACCCAGGGGATAGGGGATAAATCACCCAGGGATAGGGGATAAATCACCCAGGGATAGGGGATAAATCACCCAGGGATAGGGGATAAATCACCCAGGGATAGGGGGTAAATCAGCCAGGGATAGGGGATAAATCACCGAGGGGATAGGGGATAAATCACCCAGGGGATAGGGGATAAATCACCCAGGGATAGGGGATAAATCACCCAGGGGGTAGGGGATAAATCACCCAGGGATAGGGGATAAATCACCCAGGGATAGGGGATAAATCACCCAGGGATAGGGGATAAAACACCCAGGGATGGGGGATAAATCACCCAGGGATAGGGGATAAATCACCCAGGGGATAGGGGATAAATCACCCAGGGATGGGGGATAAATCACCCAGGGATAGGGGATAAATCACCCAGGGGATAGGGGATAAATCACCCGGGGATGGGGGATAAATCACCCAGGGCTAGGGGATAAATCACCCAGGGATAGGGGATAAATCACCCAGGGATAGGGGATAAATCACCCAGGGATAGGGGATAAATCACCCAGGGATGGGGGATAAATCACCCAGGGATAGGGGATAAATCACCCAGGGGATAGGGAATAAATCACCCAGGGATGGGGGATAAATCACCCAGGGATAGGGGATAAATCACCCAGGGGATAGGGGATAAATCACCCGGGGATGGGGGATAAATCACCCAGGGATAGGGGATAAATCACCCAGGGATAGGGGATAAATCACCCAGGGATGGGGGATAAATCACCCAGGGATATGGGATAAATCACCCAGGGATAGGGGATAAATCACCCGGGGGATAGGGGATAAATCACCCAGGGATAGGGGATAAATCACCCAGGGATAGGGGATAAATCACCCAGGGATAGGGGATAAATCACGCGGGGGATAGGGGATAAATCACCCAGGGATAGGGGATAAATCACCCAGGGATGGGGGATAAATCACCCAGGAATGGGGGATAAATCACCCAGGGGATAGGGGATAAATTACCCAGGGATAGGGGATAAATCACCCAGGGGTAGGGGATAAATCACCCAGGGATGGGGGATAAATCACCCAGGGATGGGGGATAAATCACCCAGGGATAGGGGATAAATCACCCAGGGGATAGGGGATAAATCACCCAGGGATAGGGGATAAATCACCCAGGGGATAGGGGATAAATCACCCAGGGATGGGGGATAAATCACCCAGGGATAGGGGATAAATCACCCAGGGGTAGGGGATAAATCACCCAGGGATAGGGGATAAATCACCCAGGGATGGGTGGATAAATCACCTAGGGATAGGGGATAAATCACCCAGGGATAGGGGATAAATCACCCAGGGATAGGGGATAACTCACCCAGGGTTAGGGGATAAATCACCCAGGGATAGGGGATAAATCACCCAGGGATAGGGATAAATCACCCAGGGGATAGGGGATAAATCACCCAGGGATAGGGGATAAATCACCCAGGGATGGGGAATAAATCACCCAGGGATAGGGGATAAATCACCCAGGGATGGGGGATAAATCACCCAGGGATGGGGATAAATCACCCAGGGATAGGGGATAAATCACCCAGGGTTAGGGGATAAATCACCCAGGGATAGGGGATAAATCACCCAGGGGATAGGGGATAAATCACCCAGGGATAGGGATAAATCACCTAGGGATAAATCACCCAGGGGATAGGGGATAAATCACCTAGGTGATAAATCACCCAGGGATAGGGGATAAATCACCCAGGGGTAGGGGATAAATCACCCAGGGATAGGGGATAAATCACCCAGGGATGGGGGATAAATCACCTAGGGATAGGGAATAAATCACCCAGGGATAGGGGGTAAATCACCCAGGGATAGGGGATAAATCACCCAGGGGATAGGGGATAAATCACCCAGGGATAGGGGATAAATCACCCGGGGGATAGGGGATAAATCACCCAGGGATAGGGGATAAATCACCCAGGGATAGGGGATAAATCACCCAGGGATAGGGGATAAATCACCCGGGGGATAGGGGATAAATCACCCAGGGATAGGGGATAAATCACCCAGGGATGGGGGATAAATCACCCAGGAATGGGGGATAAATCACCCAGGGGATAGGGGATAAATTACCCAGGGATAGGGGATAAATCACCCAGGGGTAGGGGATAAATCACCCAGGGATGGGGGATAAATCACCCAGGGATGGGGGATAAATCACCCAGGGATAGGGGATAAATCACCCAGGGTATAGGGGATAAATCACCCAGGGATAGGGGATAAATCACCCAGGGGATAGGGGATAAATCACCCAGGGATGGGGGATAAATCACCCAGGGATAGGGGATAAATCACCCAGGGGTAGGGGATAAATCACCCAGGGATAGGGGATAAATCACCCAGGGATGGGGGATAAATCACCTAGGGATAGGGGATAAATCACCCAGGGATAGGGGATAAATCACCCAGGGATAGGGGATAACTCACCCAGGGTTAGGGGATAAATCACCCAGGGATAGGGGATAAATCACCCAGGGATAGGGGATAAATCACCCAGGGGATAGGGGATAAATCACCCAGGGATAGGGGATAAATCACCCAGGGATGGGGAATAAATCACCCAGGGATAGGGGATAAATCACCCAGGGATGGGGGATAAATCACCCAGGGATGGGGGATAAATCACCCAGGGATAGGGGATAAATCACCCAGGGTTAGGGAATAAATCACCCAGGGATAGGGGATAAATCACCCAGGGGATAGGGGATAAATCACCCAGGGATAGGGGATAAATCACCTAGGGGATAAATCACCCAGGGGATAGGGGATAAATCACCTAGGTGATAAATCACCCAGGGATAGGGGATAAATCACCCAGGGGTAGGGGATAAATCACCCAGGGATAGGGGATAAATCACCCAGGGATGGGGGATAAATCACCTAGGGATAGGGAATAAATCACCCAGGGATAGGGGGTAAATCACCCAGGGATAGGGGATAAATCACCCAGGGGATAGGGGATAAATCACCCAGGGATAGGGAATAAATCACCCAGGGATAGGGGGTAAATCACCCAGGGATAGGGGATAAATCACCCAGGGGATAGGGGATAAATCACCCAGGGGATAGGGGATAAATCACCCGGGGGTAGGGGATAAATCACCCAGGGATAGGGGATAAATCACCCAGGGGATAGGGGATAAATCACCCAGGGATGGGGGATAAATCACCCAGGGATAGGGGATAAATCACCCAGGGATAGGGGATAACTCACCCAGGGTTAGGGGATAAATCACCCAGGGATAGGGGATAAATCACGCGGGGATAGGGGATAAATCACCCAGGGATAGGGGATAAATCACCCAGGGATGGGGGATAAATCACCCAGGGATGGGGGATAAATCACCCAGGGATAGGGGATAAATCACCCAGGGATGGGGGATAAATCACCCAGGGATAGGGAATAAATCACCCAGGGTAAGGGGATAAATCACCCAGGGTTAGGGGATAAATCACCCAGGGGATAGGGGATAAATCACCCAGGGATAGGGGATAAATCACCTAGGGGATAAATCACCCAGGGATGGGGGATAAATCACCCAGGGGATAGGGGATAAATCACCTAGGGGATAAATCACCCAGGGGATAGGGGATAAATCACCTAGGGGATAAATCACCCAGGGGATAGGGGATAAATCACCCAGGGGATAGGGGATAAATCACCCAGGGATAGGGGATAAATCACCTAGGGGATAAATCACCCAGGGGATAGGGGATAAATCACCCAGGGGATAGGGGATAAATTACCCAGGGATGGGGGATAAATCACCCAGGGATAGGGGATAAATCACCCAGGGGATAGGGGATAAATCACCCAGGGATAGGGGATAAATCACCCAGGGGATAGGGGATAAATCACCCAGGGGATAGGGGGTAAATCACCCAGTGGTAGGGGATAAATAACCCAGGGGATGGGGGATAAATCACCCAGGGATAGGGGATAAATCACCCAGGGATGGGGGATAAATCACCCAGGGGATAGGGGATAAATCACCCAGGGATAAGGGATAAATCACCCAGGGATAGGGGATAAATCACCCAGGGGATAGGGAATAAATCACCCAGGGATAGGGGGTAAATCACCCAGGGATGGGGGATAAATCACCCAGGGGATAGGGGATAAATCACCCAGGGATAGGGGATAAATCACCCAGGGATAGGGGATAAATCACCCAGGGGATAGGGGATAACTCACCCAGGGGATAGGGGATAAATCACCCAGGGATGGGGGATAAATCACCCAGGGATAGGGGATAAATCACCCAGGGATAGGGAATAAATCACCCAGGGATAGGGGATAAATCACCCAGGGATAGGGAATAAATCACCCAGGGATAGGGGGTAAATCACCCAGGGATAGGGGATAAATCACCCAGGGGATAGGGGATAAATCACCCAGGGGATAGGGGATAAATCACCCGGGGGTAGGGGATAAATCACCCAGGGATAGGGGATAAATCACCCAGGGGATAGGGGATAAATCACCCAGGGGATAGGGGATAAATCACCCAGGGTCAGGGGATAAATCACCCAGGGATAGGGGATAAATCACCCAGGGGATAGGGGATATATCACCCAGGGATAGGGGATAAATCACCCAGGGACAGGGGATAAATCACCCAGGGGATAGGGGATAAATCACCCAGGGGATAGGGGATAAATCACCCAGGGATAGGGGATAAATCACCCAGGGATAGGGGATAAATCACCCAGGGGATAGGGGATAAATCACCCAGGGATAGGGGATAAATCACCCAGGGATAGGGGATAAATCACCGAGGGGATAGGGAATAAATCACCTCAGGGATAGGGGATAAAACACCTGGGGGTAGGGAATAAAACACCTGGGGCTAGGGAATAAATCACACAGGGATAGGGAATAGATCACCCAGGGGATAGGGAATAAATCACCCAGGGGTAGGGAATAAATCACCCAGGGATAGGGAATAGATCACCCAGGGGATAGGGAATAGATCACCCAGGGGTAGGGAATAAATCACCCAGGGATGGGGAATAAATTAACCAGGGATGGGGAATAAATTAACCAGGGATGGGGGATAAATCATCCAGGGATAGGGGATAAATCACACAGGATGGGGATAAGTCACCCAGGGATCGAGAATAAATAACCCAGGGATGGGGGTTAAATCACCCAGGGGTAGGGAATAATTCACCCAGGGATAGGGGTTAAATCACCCAGGGATAGGGAATAAATCACCCCGGGGGTAGGGAATAAATCAACCAGGGATACGGGGTAAATCACCCGGGGATAGGGAATAAAACACCCAGGGACAGGGGCTAAATCACCCAGGGATAGGGGATAAATCACCCAGGGTTAGGGGATAAATCACCCAGGGATAGGGGATAAATCACCCAGGGATAGGGGATAAATCACCTAGGGATAGGGGATAAATCACCCAGGGATAGGGGATAAATCACCCAGGGATGGGGGATAAATCACCCAGGGAGAGGGGATAAATCACCCAGGGATGGGGAATAATTCACCCAGGGATGGGGAATAATTCACCCAGGTATAGGGGATAATTCACCCAGGGGATAGGGGATAAATCACCCAGGGATAGGGGATAAATCACCCAGGGATAGGGGATAAATCACCCAGGGATAGGGGATAAATCACCCAGGGATAGGGGGTAAATCACCCAGGGGATAGGGAATAAATCACCCAGGGGATAGGGAATAAATCACCCAGGGATAGGGGATAAATCACCCAGGGATGGGGGATAAATCACCCAGGGGATAGGGGATAAATCACCCAGGGGATAGGGGATAAATCACCCAGGGATGGGAGATAAATCACCCAGGGATAGGGGATAAATCACCCAGGGATAGGGGATAAATCACCCAGGGGATAGGGGATAAATCACCCAGGGGATAGGGGATAAATCACCCAGGGATGGGAGATAAATCACCCAGGGATAGGGGATAAATCACCCAGGGATAGGGGATAAATCACCCAGGGATAGGGGATAAATCACCCAGGGGATAGGGGATAAATCACCCAGGGATAGGGGATAAATAACCCAGGGATAGGGGATAAATCACCCAGGGATAGGGGATAAATCACCCAGGGGATAGGGGATAAATCACCCAGGGATAGGGGATAAATCACCCAGGGGATAGGGGATAAATCACCCAGGGTTAGGGGATAAATCACCCAGGGATAGGGGATAAATCACCCAGGGATAGGGGGTAAATCTCCCAGGGATAGGGGATAAATCACCTAGGGGATAGGGGATAAATCACCCAGGGATGGGGGATAAATCACCCAGGGGATAGGGGATAAATCACCCAGGGATAGGGGATAAATCACCCAGGGATAGGGGATAAATCACCCAGGGGATAGGGGATAAATCACCCAGGGGATAGGGGATAAATCACCCAGGGATAGGGGATAAATCACCCAGGGATAGGGGATAAATCACACAGGGATAGGGGATAAATCACCCAGGGGATAGGGGATAAATCACCCAGGGATAGGGATAAATCACCCAGGGATAGGGAATAAATCACCCAGGGGATAGGGGATAAATCACCCAGGGATAGGGGATAAATCACCCAGGGATAGGGGATAAATCACCCAGGGATAGGGGATAAATCACCCAGGGATAGGGGGTAAATCAGCCAGGGATAGGGGATAAATCACCGAGGGGATAGGGGATAAATCACCCAGGGGATAGGGGATAAATCACCCAGGGATAGGGGATAAATCACCCAGGGGGTAGGGGATAAATCACCCAGGGATAGGGGATAAATCACCCAGGGATAGGGGATAAATCACCCAGGGATAGGGGATAAAACACCCAGGGATGGGGGATAAATCACCCAGGGATAGGGGATAAATCACCCAGGGGATAGGGGATAAATCACCCAGGGATGGGGGATAAATCACCCAGGGATAGGGGATAAATCACCCAGGGGATAGGGGATAAATCACCCGGGGATGGGGGATAAATCACCCAGGGCTAGGGGATAAATCACCCAGGGATAGGGGATAAATCACCCAGGGATAGGGGATAAATCACCCAGGGATAGGGGATAAATCACCCAGGGATGGGGGATAAATCACCCAGGGATAGGGGATAAATCACCCAGGGGATAGGGAATAAATCACCCAGGGATGGGGGATAAATCACCCAGGGATAGGGGATAAATCACCCAGGGGATAGGGGATAAATCACCCGGGGATGGGGGATAAATCACCCAGGGATAGGGGATAAATCACCCAGGGATAGGGGATAAATCACCCAGGGATGGGGGATAAATCACCCAGGGATATGGGATAAATCACCCAGGGATAGGGGATAAATCACCCGGGGGATAGGGGATAAATCACCCAGGGATAGGGGATAAATCACCCAGGGATAGGGGATAAATCACCCAGGGATAGGGGATAAATCACGCGGGGGATAGGGGATAAATCACCCAGGGATAGGGGATAAATCACCCAGGGATGGGGGATAAATCACCCAGGAATGGGGGATAAATCACCCAGGGGATAGGGGATAAATTACCCAGGGATAGGGGATAAATCACCCAGGGGTAGGGGATAAATCACCCAGGGATGGGGGATAAATCACCCAGGGATGGGGGATAAATCACCCAGGGATAGGGGATAAATCACCCAGGGGATAGGGGATAAATCACCCAGGGATAGGGGATAAATCACCCAGGGGATAGGGGATAAATCACCCAGGGATGGGGGATAAATCACCCAGGGATAGGGGATAAATCACCCAGGGGTAGGGGATAAATCACCCAGGGATAGGGGATAAATCACCCAGGGATGGGGGATAAATCACCTAGGGATAGGGGATAAATCACCCAGGGATAGGGGATAAATCACCCAGGGATAGGGGATAACTCACCCAGGGTTAGGGGATAAATCACCCAGGGATAGGGGATAAATCACCCAGGGATAGGGGATAAATCACCCAGGGGATAGGGGATAAATCACCCAGGGATAGGGGATAAATCACCCAGGGATGGGGAATAAATCACCCAGGGATAGGGGATAAATCACCCAGGGATGGGGGATAAATCACCCAGGGATGGGGGATAAATCACCCAGGGATAGGGGATAAATCACCCAGGGTTAGGGGATAAATCACCCAGGGATAGGGGATAAATCACCCAGGGGATAGGGGATAAATCACCCAGGGATAGGGGATAAATCACCTAGGGGATAAATCACCCAGGGGATAGGGGATAAATCACCTAGGTGATAAATCACCCAGGGATAGGGGATAAATCACCCAGGGGTAGGGGATAAATCACCCAGGGATAGGGGATAAATCACCCAGGGATGGGGGATAAATCACCTAGGGATAGGGAATAAATCACCCAGGGATAGGGGGTAAATCACCCAGGGATAGGGGATAAATCACCCAGGGGATAGGGGATAAATCACCCAGGGATAGGGGATAAATCACCCGGGGGATAGGGGATAAATCACCCAGGGATAGGGGATAAATCACCCAGGGATAGGGGATAAATCACCCAGGGATAGGGGATAAATCACCCGGGGGATAGGGGATAAATCACCCAGGGATAGGGGATAAATCACCCAGGGATGGGGGATAAATCACCCAGGAATGGGGGATAAATCACCCAGGGGATAGGGGATAAATTACCCAGGGATAGGGGATAAATCACCCAGGGGTAGGGGATAAATCACCCAGGGATGGGGGATAAATCACCCAGGGATGGGGGATAAATCACCCAGGGATAGGGGATAAATCACCCAGGGTATAGGGGATAAATCACCCAGGGATAGGGGATAAATCACCCAGGGGATAGGGGATAAATCACCCAGGGATGGGGGATAAATCACCCAGGGATAGGGGATAAATCACCCAGGGGTAGGGGATAAATCACCCAGGGATAGGGGATAAATCACCCAGGGATGGGGGATAAATCACCTAGGGATAGGGGATAAATCACCCAGGGATAGGGGATAAATCACCCAGGGATAGGGGATAACTCACCCAGGGTTAGGGGATAAATCACCCAGGGATAGGGGATAAATCACCCAGGGATAGGGGATAAATCACCCAGGGGATAGGGGATAAATCACCCAGGGATAGGGGATAAATCACCCAGGGATGGGGAATAAATCACCCAGGGATAGGGGATAAATCACCCAGGGATGGGGGATAAATCACCCAGGGATGGGGGATAAATCACCCAGGGATAGGGGATAAATCACCCAGGGTTAGGGAATAAATCACCCAGGGATAGGGGATAAATCACCCAGGGGATAGGGGATAAATCACCCAGGGATAGGGGATAAATCACCTAGGGGATAAATCACCCAGGGGATAGGGGATAAATCACCTAGGTGATAAATCACCCAGGGATAGGGGATAAATCACCCAGGGGTAGGGGATAAATCACCCAGGGATAGGGGATAAATCACCCAGGGATGGGGGATAAATCACCTAGGGATAGGGAATAAATCACCCAGGGATAGGGGGTAAATCACCCAGGGATAGGGGATAAATCACCCAGGGGATAGGGGATAAATCACCCAGGGATAGGGAATAAATCACCCAGGGATAGGGGGTAAATCACCCAGGGATAGGGGATAAATCACCCAGGGGATAGGGGATAAATCACCCAGGGGATAGGGGATAAATCACCCGGGGGTAGGGGATAAATCACCCAGGGATAGGGGATAAATCACCCAGGGGATAGGGGATAAATCACCCAGGGATGGGGGATAAATCACCCAGGGATAGGGGATAAATCACCCAGGGATAGGGGATAACTCACCCAGGGTTAGGGGATAAATCACCCAGGGATAGGGGATAAATCACGCGGGGATAGGGGATAAATCACCCAGGGATAGGGGATAAATCACCCAGGGATGGGGGATAAATCACCCAGGGATGGGGGATAAATCACCCAGGGATAGGGGATAAATCACCCAGGGATGGGGGATAAATCACCCAGGGATAGGGAATAAATCACCCAGGGTAAGGGGATAAATCACCCAGGGTTAGGGGATAAATCACCCAGGGGATAGGGGATAAATCACCCAGGGATAGGGGATAAATCACCTAGGGGATAAATCACCCAGGGATGGGGGATAAATCACCCAGGGGATAGGGGATAAATCACCTAGGGGATAAATCACCCAGGGGATAGGGGATAAATCACCTAGGGGATAAATCACCCAGGGGATAGGGGATAAATCACCCAGGGGATAGGGGATAAATCACCCAGGGATAGGGGATAAATCACCTAGGGGATAAATCACCCAGGGGATAGGGGATAAATCACCCAGGGGATAGGGGATAAATTACCCAGGGATGGGGGATAAATCACCCAGGGATAGGGGATAAATCACCCAGGGGATAGGGGATAAATCACCCAGGGATAGGGGATAAATCACCCAGGGGATAGGGGATAAATCACCCAGGGGATAGGGGGTAAATCACCCAGTGGTAGGGGATAAATAACCCAGGGGATGGGGGATAAATCACCCAGGGATAGGGGATAAATCACCCAGGGATGGGGGATAAATCACCCAGGGGATAGGGGATAAATCACCCAGGGATAAGGGATAAATCACCCAGGGATAGGGGATAAATCACCCAGGGGATAGGGAATAAATCACCCAGGGATAGGGGGTAAATCACCCAGGGATGGGGGATAAATCACCCAGGGGATAGGGGATAAATCACCCAGGGATAGGGGATAAATCACCCAGGGATAGGGGATAAATCACCCAGGGGATAGGGGATAACTCACCCAGGGGATAGGGGATAAATCACCCAGGGATGGGGGATAAATCACCCAGGGATAGGGGATAAATCACCCAGGGATAGGGAATAAATCACCCAGGGATAGGGGATAAATCACCCAGGGATAGGGAATAAATCACCCAGGGATAGGGGGTAAATCACCCAGGGATAGGGGATAAATCACCCAGGGGATAGGGGATAAATCACCCAGGGGATAGGGGATAAATCACCCGGGGGTAGGGGATAAATCACCCAGGGATAGGGGATAAATCACCCAGGGGATAGGGGATAAATCACCCAGGGGATAGGGGATAAATCACCCAGGGTCAGGGGATAAATCACCCAGGGATAGGGGATAAATCACCCAGGGGATAGGGGATATATCACCCAGGGATAGGGGATAAATCACCCAGGGACAGGGGATAAATCACCCAGGGGATAGGGGATAAATCACCCAGGGGATAGGGGATAAATCACCCAGGGATAGGGGATAAATCACCCAGGGATAGGGGATAAATCACCCAGGGGATAGGGGATAAATCACCCAGGGATAGGGGATAAATCACCCAGGGATAGGGGATAAATCACCGAGGGGATAGGGAATAAATCACCTCAGGGATAGGGGATAAAACACCTGGGGGTAGGGAATAAAACACCTGGGGCTAGGGAATAAATCACACAGGGATAGGGAATAGATCACCCAGGGGATAGGGAATAAATCACCCAGGGGTAGGGAATAAATCACCCAGGGATAGGGAATAGATCACCCAGGGGATAGGGAATAGATCACCCAGGGGTAGGGAATAAATCACCCAGGGATGGGGAATAAATTAACCAGGGATGGGGAATAAATTAACCAGGGATGGGGGATAAATCATCCAGGGATAGGGGATAAATCACACAGGATGGGGATAAGTCACCCAGGGATCGAGAATAAATAACCCAGGGATGGGGGTTAAATCACCCAGGGGTAGGGAATAATTCACCCAGGGATAGGGGTTAAATCACCCAGGGATAGGGAATAAATCACCCGGGGGTAGGGAATAAATCAACCAGGGATACGGGGTAAATCACCCGGGGATAGGGAATAAAACACCCAGGGACAGGGGCTAAATCACCCAGGGATAGGGGATAAATCACCCAGGGTTAGGGGATAAATCACCCAGGGATAGGGGATAAATCACCCAGGGATAGGGGATAAATCACCTAGGGATAGGGGATAAATCACCCAGGGATAGGGGATAAATCACCCAGGGATGGGGGATAAATCACCCAGGGAGAGGGGATAAATCACCCAGGGATGGGGAATAATTCACCCAGGGATGGGGAATAATTCACCCAGGTATAGGGGATAATTCACCCAGGGGATAGGGGATAAATCACCCAGGGATAGGGGATAAATCACCCAGGGATAGGGGATAAATCACCCAGGGATAGGGGATAAATCACCCAGGGGATAGGGAATAAATCACACAGGGGATAGGGAATGAATCACCCAGGGATAGGGGATAAATCACCCAGGGATGGGGGATAAATCACCCAGGGGATAGGGGATAAATCACCCAGGGATGGGGAATAAATCACCCAGGGATAGGGGATAAATCACCCAGGGATGGGGGATAAATCACCCAGGGATGGGGGATAAATCACCCAGGGATAGGGGATAAATCACCCAGGGTTAGGGGATAAATCACCCAGGGATAGGGGATAAATCACCCAGGGGATAGGGGATAAATCACCCAGGGATAGGGGATAAATCACCTAGGGGATAAATCACCCAGGGGATAGGGGATAAATCACCTAGGTGATAAATCACCCAGGGATAGGGGATAAATCACCCAGGGGTAGGGGATAAATCACCCAGGGATAGGGGATAAATCACCCAGGGATGGGGGATAAATCACCTAGGGATAGGGAATAAATCACCCAGGGATAGGGGGTAAATCACCCAGGGATAGGGGATAAATCACCCAGGGGATAGGGGATAAATCACCCAGGGATAGGGAATAAATCACCCAGGGATAGGGGGTAAATCACCCAGGGATAGGGGATAAATCACCCAGGGGATAGGGGATAAATCACCCAGGGGATAGGGGATAAATCACCCGGGGGTAGGGGATAAATCACCCAGGGATAGGGGATAAATCACCCAGGGGATAGGGGATAAATCACCCAGGGATGGGGGATAAATCACCCAGGGATAGGGGATAAATCACCCAGGGATGGGGGATAAATCACCCAGGGATAGGGGATAAATCACCCAGGGATAGGGGATAACTCACCCAGGGTTAGGGGATAAATCACCCAGGGATAGGGGATAAATCACGCGGGGATAGGGGATAAATCACCCAGGGATAGGGGATAAATCACCCAGGGATGGGGGATAAATCACCCAGGGATGGGGGATAAATCACCCAGGGATAGGGGATAAATCACCCAGGGATGGGGGATAAATCACCCAGGGATAGGGAATAAATCACCCAGGGTAAGGGGATAAATCACCCAGGGTTAGGGGATAAATCACCCAGGGGATAGGGGATAAATCACCCAGGGATAGGGGATAAATCACCTAGGGGATAAATCACCCAGGGATGGGGGATAAATCACCCAGGGGATAGGGGATAAATCACCTAGGGGATAAATCACCCAGGGGATAGGGGATAAATCACCTAGGGGATAAATCACCCAGGGGATAGGGGATAAATCACCCAGGGGATAGGGGATAAATCACCCAGGGATAGGGGATAAATCACCTAGGGGATAAATCACCCAGGGGATAGGGGATAAATCACCCAGGGGATAGGGGATAAATCACCCAGGGATGGGGGATAAATCACCCAGGGATAGGGGATAAATCACCCAGGGGATAGGGGATAAATCACCCAGGGATAGGGGATAAATCACCCAGGGGATAGGGGATAAATCACCCAGGGGATAGGGGGTAAATCACCCAGTGGTAGGGGATAAATAACCCAGGGGATGGGGGATAAATCACCCAGGGATAGGGGATAAATCACCCAGGGATGGGGGATAAATCACCCAGGGGATAGGGGATAAATCACCCAGGGATAAGGGATAAATCACCCAGGGATAGGGGATAAATCACCCAGGGGATAGGGAATAAATCACCCAGGGATAGGGGGTAAATCACCCAGGGATGGGGGATAAATCACCCAGGGGATAGGGGATAAATCACCCAGGGATAGGGGATAAATCACCCAGGGATAGGGGATAAATCACCCAGGGGATAGGGGATAACTCACCCAGGGGATAGGGGATAAATCACCCAGGGATGGGGGATAAATCACCCAGGGATAGGGGATAAATCACCCAGGGATAGGGAATAAATCACCCAGGGATAGGGGATAAATCACCCAGGGATAGGGAATAAATCACCCAGGGATAGGGGGTAAATCACCCAGGGATAGGGGATAAATCACCCAGGGGATAGGGGATAAATCACCCAGGGGTTAGGGGATAAATCACCCGGGGGTAGGGGATAAATCACCCAGGGATAGGGGATAAATCACCCAGGGGATAGGGGATAAATCACCCAGGGGATAGGGGATAAATCACCCAGGGTCAGGGGATAAATCACCCAGGGATAGGGGATAAATCACCCAGGGGATAGGGGATATATCACCCAGGGATAGGGGATAAATCACCCAGGGACAGGGGATAAATCACCCAGGGGATAGGGGATAAATCACCCAGGGGATAGGGGATAAATCACCCAGGGATAGGGGATAAATCACCCAGGGATAGGGGATAAATCACCCAGGGGATAGGGGATAAATCACCCAGGGATAGGGGATAAATCACCCAGGGATAGGGGATAAATCACCGAGGGGATAGGGAATAAATCACCTCAGGGATAGGGGATAAAACACCTGGGGGTAGGGAATAAAACACCTGGGGGTAGGGAATAAATCACACAGGGATAGGGAATAGATCACCCAGGGGATAGGGAATAAATCACCCAGGGGTAGGGAATAAATCACCCAGGGATAGGGAATAGATCACCCAGGGGATAGGGAATAGATCACCCAGGGGTAGGGAATAAATCACCCAGGGATGGGGAATAAATTAACCAGGGATGAGGAATAAATTAACCAGGGATGGGGGATAAATCATCCAGGGATAGGGGATAAATCACACAGGATGGGGATAAGTCACCCAGGGATCGAGAATAAATAACCCAGGGATGGGGGTTAAATCACCCAGGGGTAGGGAATAATTCACCCAGGGATAGGGGTTAAATCACCCAGGGATAGGGAATAAATCACCCGGGGGTAGGGAATAAATCAACCAGGGATACGGGGTAAATCACCCGGGGATAGGGAATAAAACACCCAGGGACAGGGGCTAAATCACCCAGGGATAGGGGATAAATCACCCAGGGTTAGGGGATAAATCACCCAGGGATAGGGGATAAATCACCCAGGGATAGGGGATAAATCACCTAGGGATAGGGGATAAATCACCCAGGGATAGGGGATAAATCACCCAGGGATGGGGGATAAATCACCCAGGGAGAGGGGATAAATCACCCAGGGATGGGGAATAATTCACCCAGGGATGGGGAATAATTCACCCAGGTATAGGGGATAATTCACCCAGGGGATAGGGGATAAATCACCCAGGGATAGGGGATAAATCACCCAGGGATAGGGGATAAATCACCCAGGGATAGGGGATAAATCACCCAGGGGATAGGGAATAAATCACACAGGGGATAGGGAATGAATCACCCAGGGATAGGGGATAAATCACCCAGGGATGGGGGATAAATCACCCAGGGGATAGGGGATAAATCACCCAGGGGATAGGGGATAAATCACCCAGGGATGGGAGATAAATCACCCAGGGATAGGGGATAAATCACCCAGAGGATAGGGGATAAATCACCCAGGGGATAGGGGATAAATCACCCAGGGATGGGAGATAAATCACCCAGGGATAGGGGATAAATCACCCAGGGATAGGGGATAAATCACCCAGGGATAGGGGATAAATCACCCAGGGGATAGGGGATAAATCACCCAGGGATAGGGGATAAATCACCCAGGGATAGGGGATAAATCACCCAGGGGATAGGGGATAAATCACCCAGGGGATAGGGGATAAATCACCCAGGGATAGGGGATAAATCACCCAGGGATAGGGGATAAATCACCCAGGGATAGGGGATAAATCACCCAGGGGATAGGGGATAAATCACCCAGGGATAGGGGATAAATCACCCAGGGATAGGGAATAAATCACCCAGGGGTTAGGGGATAAATCACCCAGGGATAGGGGATAAATCACCCAGGGATAGGGGATAAATCACCCAGGGATAGGGGGTAAATCACCCAGGGATAGGGGATAAATCACCGAGGGGATAGGGGATAAATCACCCAGGGGATAGGGGATAAATCACCCAGGGATAGGGGATAAATCACCCAGGGGGTAGGGGATAAATCACCCAGGGATAGGGGATAAATCACCCAGGGATAGGGGATAAATCACCCAGGGATAGGGGATAAAACACCCAGGGATGGGGGATAAATCACCCAGGGATAGGGGATAAATCACCCAGGGGATAGGGGATAAATCACCCAGGGATGGGGGATAAATCACCCAGGGATAGGGGATAAATCACCCAGGGGATAGGGGATAAATCACCCGGGGATGGGGGATAAATCACCCAGGGCTAGGGGATAAATCACCCAGGGCTAGGGGATAAATCACCCAGGGATAGGGGATAAATCACCCAGGGATAGGGGATAAATCACCCAGGGATGGGGGATAAATCACCCAGGGATAGGGGATAAATCACCCAGGGGATAGGGAATAAATCACCCAGGGATGGGGGATAAATCACCCAGGGATAGGGGATAAATCACCCAGGGGATAGGGGATAAATCACCCGGGGATGGGGGATAAATCACCCAGGGATAGGGGATAAATCACCCAGGGATAGGGGATAAATCACCCAGGGATGGGGGATAAATCACCCAGGGATAGGGGATAAATCACCCAGGGATAGGGGATAAATCACTCGGGGGATAGGGGATAAATCACCCAGGGATAGGGGATAAATCACCCAGGGATAGGGGATAAATCACCCAGGGATAGGGGATAAATCACCCGGGGGATAGGGGATAAATCACCCAGGGATAGGGGATAAATCACCCAGGGATGGGGGATAAATCACCCAGGAATGGGGGATAAATCACCCAGGGGATAGGGGATAAATTACCCAGGGATAGGGGATAAATCACCCAGGGGTAGGGGATAAATCACCCAGGGATGGGGGATAAATCACCCAGGGATGGGGGATAAATCACCCAGGGATAGGGGATAAATCACCCAGGGGATAGGGGATAAATCACCCAGGGATAGGGGATAAATCACCCAGGGGATAGGGGATAAATCACCCAGGGATGGGGGATAAATCACCCAGGGATAGGGGATAAATCACCCAGGGATAGGGGATAAATCACCCAGGGATGGGGGATAAATCACCAAGGGATAGGGGATAAATCACCCAGGGATAGGGGATAAATCACCCAGGGATAGGGGATAACTCACCCAGGGTTAGGGGATAAATCACCCAGGGATAGGGGATAAATCACCCAGGGATAGGGGATAAATCACCCAGGGGATAGGGGATAAATCACCCAGGGATAGGGGATAAATCACCCAGGGATGGGGAATAAATCACCCAGGGATAGGGGATAAATCACCCAGGGATGGGGGATAAATCACCCAGGGATGGGGGATAAATCACCCAGGGATAGGGGATAAATCACCCAGGGTTAGGGGATAAATCACCCAGGGATAGGGGATAAATCACCCAGGGGATAGGGGATAAATCACCCAGGGATAGGGGATAAATCACCTAGGGGATAAATCACCCAGGGGATAGGGGATAAATCACCGAGGGGATAAATCACCCAGGGATAGGGGATAAATCACCCACGGGTAGGGGATAAATCACCCAGGGATAGGGGATAAATCACCCAGGGATGGGGGATAAATCACCTAGGGATAGGGGATAAATCACCCAGGGATAGGGGGTAAATCACCCAGGGATAGGGGATAAATCACCCAGGGGATAGGGAATAAATCACCCAGGGATAGGGGGTAAATCACCCAGGGATGGGGGATAAATCACCCAGGGATAGGGGGTAAATCACCCAGGGATGGGGGATAAATCACCCAGGGGATAGGGGATAAATCACCCAGGGATAGGGGATAAATCACCCAGGGGATAGGGGATAAATCACCCAGGGATGGGGGATAAATCACCCAGGGATAGGGGATAAATCACCCAGGGATGGGGGATAAATCACCCAGGGATAGGGGATAAATCACCCAGGGATAGGGGATAAATCACCCAGGGATGGGGGATAAATCACCCAGGGATGGGGGATAAATCACCCAGGGATGGGGGATAAATCACCCAGGGATAGGGGATAAATCACCCAGGGATGGGGGATAAATCACCCAGGGATAGGGGATAAATCACCCAGGGGATAGGGGATAAATCACCTAGGGATAGGGGATAAATCACCCAGGGATAGGGGATAAATCACTCAGGGATAGGGGATAAATCACCCAGGGGATAGGGGATAAATCACCCAGGGATAGGGGATAAATCACCCAGGGATGGGGGATAAATCACCCAGGGGCTAGGGGATAAATCACCCAGGGATGGGGGATAAATCACCCAGGGATGGGGGATAAATCACCCAGGGATAAGGGATAAATCACCCAGGGATAGGGGATAAATCACCCAGGGATAGGGGGTAAATCACCCAGGGGATAGGGGATAAATCACCCAGGGATGGGGGATAAATCACCCAGGGATGGGGGATAAATCACCCAGGGATGGGGGATAAATCACCCAGGGATGGGGGATAAATCACCCAGGGATGGGGGATAAATCACCCAGGGATAGGGGATAAATCACCCAGGGATGGGGGATAAATCACCCAGGGAATGGGGGATAAATCACCCAGGGGATAGGGGATAAATCACCCTGGGATAGGGGATAAATCACCCAGGGGATAGGGGATAAATCACCCAGGGATAGGGGATAAATCACCCAGGGATGGGGGATAAATCACCCAGGGGATAGGGAATAAATCACCCAGGGATAGGGGATAAATCACCCAGGGGATAGGGGGTAAATCACCCAGGGGATAGGGGATAAATCACCCAGGGGATAGGGAATAAATCACCCAGGGGATAGGGGGTAAATCACCCAGGGATAGGGGATAAATCACCCAGGGATAGGGGATAAATCACCCAGGGGATAGGGGATAAATCACCCAGGGGATAGGGGATAAATCACCCAGGGATAGGGGATAAATCACCCAGGGATGGGGGATAAATCACCCAGGGGATAGGGGATAAATCACCCAGGGGATAGGGGATAAATCACCCAGGGATGGGGGATAAATCACCCAGGGATAGGGGATAAATCACCCAGGGATAGGGGATAAATCACCCAGGGGATAGGGGATAAATCACCCAGGGGATAGGGGATAAATCACCCAGGGATGGGGGATAAATCACCCAGGGGATAGGGGATAAATCACCCAGGGGATAGGGGATAAATCACCCATGGATGGGGGATAAATCACCCAGGGATAGGGGATAAATCACCCAGGGATAGGGGATAAATCACCCAGGGGATAGGGGATAAATCACCCAGGGATGGGGGATAAATCACCCAGGGATGGGGGATAAATCACCCAGGGGATGGGGGATAAATCACCCAGGGATAGGGGATAAATCACCCAGGGGATAGGGGATAAATCACCCAGGGGATAGGGGATAAATCACCCAGGGGGTAGGGGATAAATCACCCAGGGATAGGGGATAAATCACCCAGGGATAGGGGATAAATCACCCAGGGATAGGGGATAAAACACCCAGGGATGGGGGATAAATCACCCAGGGATAGGGGATAAATCACCCAGGGGATAGGGGATAAATCACCCAGGGATGGGGGATAAATCACCCAGGGATAGGGGATAAATCACCCAGGGATAGGGGATAAATCACCCAGGGGATAGGGGATAAATCACCCAGGGATAGGGGATAAATCACCCAGGGATAGGGGATAAATCACCGAGGGGATAGGGAATAAATCACCTCAGGGATAGGGGATAAAACACCTGGGGGTAGGGAATAAAACACCTGGGGGTAGGGAATAAATCACACAGGGATAGGGAATAGATCACCCAGGGGATAGGGAATAAATCACCCAGGGGTAGGGAATAAATCACCCAGGGATAGGGAATAGATCACCCAGGGGATAGGGAATAGATCACCCAGGGGTAGGGAATAAATCACCCAGGGATGGGGAATAAATTAACCAGGGATGGGGAATAAATTAACCAGGGATGGGGGATAAATCATCCAGGGATAGGGGATAAATCAAACAGGATGGGGATAAGTCACCCAGGGATCGAGAATAAATAACCCAGGGATGGGGGTTAAATCACCCAGGGGTAGGGAATAATTCACCCAGGGATAGGGGTTAAATCACCCAGGGATAGGGAATAAATCACCCGGGGGTAGGGAATAAATCAACCAGGGATACGGGGTAAATCACCCGGGGATAGGGAATAAAACACCCAGGGACAGGGGCTAAATCACCCAGGGATAGGGGATAAATCACCCAGGGTTAGGGGATAAATCACCCAGGGATAGGGGATAAATCACCCAGGGATAGGGGATAAATCACCTAGGGATAGGGGATAAATCACCCAGGGATAGGGGATAAATCACCCAGGGATGGGGGATAAATCACCCAGGGAGAGGGGATAAATCACCCAGGGATGGGGAATAATTCACCCAGGGATGGGGAATAATTCACCCAGGTATAGGGGATAATTCACCCAGGGGATAGGGGATAAATCACCCAGGGATAGGGGATAAATCACCCAGGGATAGGGGATAAATCACCCAGGGATAGGGGATAAATCACCCAGGGGATAGGGAATAAATCACACAGGGGATAGGGAATGAATCACCCAGGGATAGGGGATAAATCACCCAGGGATGGGGGATAAATCACCCAGGGGATAGGGGATAAATCACCCAGGGGATAGGGGATAAATCACCCAGGGATGGGAGATAAATCACCCAGGGATAGGGGATAAATCACCCAGAGGATAGGGGATAAATCACCCAGGGGATAGGGGATAAATCACCCAGGGATGGGAGATAAATCACCCAGGGATAGGGGATAAATCACCCAGGGATAGGGGATAAATCACCCAGGGATAGGGGATAAATCACCCAGGGGATAGGGGATAAATCACCCAGGGATAGGGGATAAATAACCCAGGGATAGGGGATAAATCACCCAGGGATAGGGGATAAATCACCCAGGGGATAGGGGATAAATCACCCAGGGATAGGGGATAAATCACCCAGGGGATAGGGGATAAATCACCCAGGGTTAGGGGATAAATCACCCAGGGATAGGGGATAAATCACCCAGGGATAGGGGGTAAATCACCCAGGAATAGGGGATAAATCACCTAGGGGATAGGGGATAAATCACCCAGTGATGGGGGATAAATCACCCAGGGGATAGGGGATAAATCACCCAGGGATAGGGGATAAATCACCCAGGGATAGGGGATAAATCACCCAGGGGATAGGGGATAAATCACCCAGGGGATAGGGGATAAATCACCCAGGGATAGGGGATAAATCACCCAGGGATAGGGGATAAATCACCCAGGGATAGGGGATAAATCACCCAGGGGATAGGGGATAAATCACCCAGGGATAGGGGATAAATCACCCAGGGATAGGGAATAAATCACCCAGGGGATAGGGGATAAATCACCCAGGGATAGGGGATAAATCACCCAGGGATAGGGGATAAATCACCCAGGGATAGGGGGTAAATCACCCAGGGATAGGGGATAAATCACCGAGGGGATAGGGGATAAATCACCCAGGGGATAGGGGATAAATCACCCAGGGATAGGGGATAAATCACCCAGGGGATAGGGGATAAATCACCCAGGGATAGGGGATAAATCACCCAGGGATGGGGGATAAATCACCCAGGGGATAGGGAATAAATCACCCAGGGATAGGGGATAAATCACCCAGGGGATAGGGGGTAAATCACCCAGGGGATAGGGGATAAATCACCCAGGGGATAGGGAATAAATCACCCAGGGGATAGGGGGTAAATCACCCAGGGATAGGGGATAAATCACCCAGGGATAGGGGATAAATCACCCAGGGGATAGGGGATAAATCACCCAGGGGATAGGGGATAAATCACCCAGGGATGGGGGATAAATCACCCAGGGGATAGGGGATAAATCACCCAGGGGATAGGGGATAAATCACCCAGGGATGGGGGATAAATCACCCAGGGATAGGGGATAAATCACCCAGGGATAGGGGATAAATCACCCAGGGGATAGGGGATAAATCACCCAGGGGATAGGGGATAAATCACCCAGGGATGGGGGATAAATCACCCAGGGGATAGGGGATAAATCACCCAGGGGATAGGGGATAAATCACCCAGGGATGGGGGATAAATCACCCAGGGATAGGGGATAAATCACCCAGGGATAGGGGATAAATCACCCAGGGGATAGGGGATAAATCACCCAGGGATGGGGGATAAATCACCCAGGGATGGGGGATAAATCACCCAGGGGATGGGGGATAAATCACCCAGGGATAGGGGATAAATCACCCAGGGGATAGGGGATAAATCACCCAGGGGATAGGGGATAAATCACCCAGGGGGTAGGGGATAAATCACCCAGGGATAGGGGATAAATCACCCAGGGATAGGGGATAAATCACCCAGGGATAGGGGATAAAACACCCAGGGATGGGGGATAAATCACCCAGGGATAGGGGATAAATCACCCAGGGGATAGGGGATAAATCACCCAGGGATGGGGGATAAATCACCCAGGGATAGGGGATAAATCACCCAGGGATAGGGGATAAATCACCCAGGGGATAGGGGATAAATCACCCAGGGATAGGGGATAAATCACCCAGGGATAGGGGATAAATCACCGAGGGGATAGGGAATAAATCACCTCAGGGATAGGGGATAAAACACCTGGGGGTAGGGAATAAAACACCTGGGGGTAGGGAATAAATCACACAGGGATAGGGAATAGATCACCCAGGGGATAGGGAATAAATCACCCAGGGGTAGGGAATAAATCACCCAGGGATAGGGAATAGATCACCCAGGGGATAGGGAATAGATCACCCAGGGGTAGGGAATAAATCACCCAGGGATGGGGAATAAATTAACCAGGGATGGGGAATAAATTAACCAGGGATGGGGGATAAATCATCCAGGGATAGGGGATAAATCACACAGGATGGGGATAAGTCACCCAGGGATCGAGAATAAATAACCCAGGGATGGGGGTTAAATCACCCAGGGGTAGGGAATAATTCACCCAGGGATAGGGGTTAAATCACCCAGGGATAGGGAATAAATCACCCGGGGGTAGGGAATAAATCAACCAGGGATACGGGGTAAATCACCCGGGGATAGGGAATAAAACACCCAGGGACAGGGGCTAAATCACCCAGGGATAGGGGATAAATCACCCAGGGTTAGGGGATAAATCACCCAGGGATAGGGGATAAATCACCCAGGGATAGGGGATAAATCACCTAGGGATAGGGGATAAATCACCCAGGGATAGGGGATAAATCACCCAGGGATGGGGGATAAATCACCCAGGGAGAGGGGATAAATCACCCAGGGATGGGGAATAATTCACCCAGGGATGGGGAATAATTCACCCAGGTATAGGGGATAATTCACCCAGGGGATAGGGGATAAATCACCCAGGGATAGGGGATAAATCACCCAGGGATAGGGGATAAATCACCCAGGGATAGGGGATAAATCACCCAGGGGATAGGGAATAAATCACACAGGGGATAGGGAATGAATCACCCAGGGATAGGGGATAAATCACCCAGGGATGGGGGATAAATCACCCAGGGGATAGGGGATAAATCACCCAGGGGATAGGGGATAAATCACCCAGGGATGGGAGATAAATCACCCAGGGATAGGGGATAAATCACCCAGAGGATAGGGGATAAATCACCCAGGGGATAGGGGATAAATCACCCAGGGATGGGAGATAAATCACCCAGGGATAGGGGATAAATCACCCAGGGATAGGGGATAAATCACCCAGGGATAGGGGATAAATCACCCAGGGGATAGGGGATAAATCACCCAGGGATAGGGGATAAATAACCCAGGGATAGGGGATAAATCACCCAGGGATAGGGGATAAATCACCCAGGGGATAGGGGATAAATCACCCAGGGATAGGGGATAAATCGCCCAGGGGATAGGGGATAAATCACCCAGGGTTAGGGGTTAAATCACCCAGGGATAGGGGATAAATCACCCAGGGATAGGGGGTAAATCACCCAGGAATAGGGGATAAATCACCTAGGGGATAGGGGATAAATCACCCAGGGATGGGGGATAAATCACCCAGGGGATAGGGGATAAATCACCCAGGGATAGGGGATAAATCACCCAGGGATAGGGGATAAATCACCCAGGGGATAGGGGATAAATCACCCAGGGGATAGGGGATAAATCACCCAGGGATAGGGGATAAATCACCCAGGGATAGGGGATAAATCACCCAGGGATAGGGGATAAATCACCCAGGGGATAGGGGATAAATCACCCAGGGATAGGGGATAAATCACCCAGGGATAGGGAATAAATCACCCAGGGGATAGGGGATAAATCACCCAGGGATAGGGGATAAATCACCCAGGGATAGGGGATAAATCACCCAGGGATAGGGGGTAAATCACCCAGGGATAGGGGATAAATCACCGAGGGGATAGGGGATAAATCACCCAGGGGATAGGGGATAAATCACCCAGGGATAGGGGATAAATCACCCAGGGGGTAGGGGATAAATCACCCAGGGATAGGGGATAAATCACCCAGGGATAGGGGATAAATCACCCAGGGATAGGGGATAAAACACCCAGGGATGGGGGATAAATCACCCAGGGATAGGGGATAAATCACCCAGGGGATAGGGGATAAATCACCCAGGGATGGGGGATAAATCACCCAGGGATAGGGGATAAATCACCCAGGGGATAGGGGATAAATCACCCGGGGATGGGGGATAAATCACCCAGGGCTAGGGGATAAATCACCCAGGGCTAGGGGATAAATCACCCAGGGATAGGGGATAAATCACCCAGGGATAGGGGATAAATCACCCAGGGATGGGGGATAAATCACCCAGGGATAGGGGATAAATCACCCAGGGGATAGGGAATAAATCACCCAGGGATGGGGGATAAATCACCCAGGGATAGGGGATAAATCACCCAGGGGATAGGGGATAAATCACCCGGGGATGGGGGATAAATCACCCAGGGATAGGGGATAAATCACCCAGGGATAGGGGATAAATCACCCAGGGATGGGGGATAAATCACCCAGGGATAGGGGATAAATCACCCAGGGATAGGGGATAAATCACTCGGGGGATAGGGGATAAATCACCCAGGGATAGGGGATAAATCACCCAGGGATAGGGGATAAATCACCCAGGGATAGGGGATAAATCATCCGGGGGATAGGGGATAAATCACCCAGGGATAGGGGATAAATCACCCAGGGATGGGGGATAAATCACCCAGGAATGGGGGATAAATCACCCAGGGGATAGGGGATAAATTACCCAGGGATAGGGGATAAATCACCCAGGGGTAGGGGATAAATCACCCAGGGATGGGGGATAAATCACCCAGGGATGGGGGATAAATCACCCAGGGATAGGGGATAAATCACCCAGGGGATAGGGGATAAATCACCCAGGGATAGGGGATAAATCACCCAGGGGATAGGGGATAAATCACCCAGGGATGGGGGATAAATCACCCAGGGATAGGGGATAAATCACCCAGGGATAGGGGATAAATCACCCAGGGATGGGGGATAAATCACCAAGGGATAGGGGATAAATCACCCAGGGATAGGGGATAAATCACCCAGGGATAGGGGATAACTCACCCAGGGTTAGGGGATAAATCACCCAGGGATAGGGGATAAATCACCCAGGGATAGGGGATAAATCACCCAGGGGATAGGGGATAAATCACCCAGGGATAGGGGATAAATCACCCAGGGATGGGGAATAAATCACCCAGGGATAGGGGATAAATCACCCAGGGATGGGGGATAAATCACCCAGGGATGGGGGATAAATCACCCAGGGATAGGGGATAAATCACCCAGGGTTAGGGGATAAATCACCCAGGGATAGGGGATAAATCACCCAGGGGATAGGGGATAAATCACCCAGGGATAGGGGATAAATCACCTAGGGGATAAATCACCCAGGGGATAGGGGATAAATCACCGAGGGGATAAATCACCCAGGGATAGGGGATAAATCACCCAGGGGTAGGGGATAAATCACCCAGGGATAGGGGATAAATCACCCAGGGATGGGGGATAAATCACCTAGGGATAGGGGATAAATCACCCAGGGATAGGGGGTAAATCACCCAGGGATAGGGGATAAATCACCCAGGGGATAGGGAATAAATCACCCAGGGATAGGGGGTAAATCACCCAGGGATGGGGGATAAATCACCCAGGGATAGGGGGTAAATCACCCAGGGATGGGGGATAAATCACCCAGGGGATAGGGGATAAATCACCCAGGGATAGGGGATAAATCACCCAGGGGATAGGGGATAAATCACCCAGGGATGGGGGATAAATCACCCAGGGATGGGGGATAAATCACCCAGGGATAGGGGATAAATAACCCAGGGGATGGGGGATAAATCACCCAGGGATGGGGGATAAATCACCCAGGGATGGGGGATAAATCACCCAGGGGATAGGGGATAAATCACCCAGGGATAAGGGATAAATCACCCAGGGATAGGGGATAAATCACCCAGGGGATAGGGAATAAATCACCCAGGGATAGGGGGTAAATCACCCAGGGATGGGGGATAAATCACCCAGGGGATAGGGGATAAATCACCCAGGGATAGGGGATAAATCACCCAGGGATAGGGGATAAATCACCCAGGGGATAGGGGATAACTCACCCAGGGGATAGGGGATAAATCACCCAGGGATGGGGGATAAATCACCCAGGGATAGGGGATAAATCACCCAGGGATAGGGAATAAATCACCCAGGGATAGGGGATAAATCACCCAGGGATAGGGAATAAATCACCCAGGGATAGGGGGTAAATCACCCAGGGATAGGGGATAAATCACCCAGGGGATAGGGGATAAATCACCCAGGGGATAGGGGATAAATCACCCGGGGGTAGGGGATAAATCACCCAGGGATAGGGGATAAATCACCCAGGGGATAGGGGATAAATCACCCAGGGGATAGGGGATAAATCACCCAGGGGATAGGGGATAAATCACCCAGGGATAGGGGATAAATCACACAGGGGATAGGGGATAAATCACCCAGGGATAGGGGATAAATCACCCAGGGACAGGGGATAAATCACCCAGGGGATAGGGGATAAATCACCCAGGGGATAGGGGATAAATCACCCAGGGATAGGGGATAAATCACCCAGGGATAGGGGATAAATCACCCAGGGGATAGGGGATAAATCACCCAGGGATAGGGGATAAATCACCCAGGGATAGGGGATAAATCACCGAGGGGATAGGGAATAAATCACCTCAGGGATAGGGGATAAAACACCTGGGGGTAGGGAATAAAACACCTGGGGGTAGGGAATAAATCACACAGGGATAGGGAATAGATCACCCAGGGGATAGGGAATAAATCACCCAGGGGTAGGGAATAAATCACCCAGGGATAGGGAATAGATCACCCAGGGGATAGGGAATAGATCACCCAGGGGTAGGGAATAAATCACCCAGGGATGGGGAATAAATTAACCAGGGATGGGGAATAAATTAACCAGGGATGGGGGATAAATCATCCAGGGATAGGGGATAAATCACACAGGATGGGGATAAGTCACCCAGGGATCGAGAATAAATAACCCAGGGATGGGGGTTAAATCACCCAGGGGTAGGGAATAATTCACCCAGGGATAGGGGTTAAATCACCCAGGGATAGGGAATAAATCACCCGGGGGTAGGGAATAAATCAACCAGGGATACGGGGTAAATCACCCGGGGATAGGGAATAAAACACCCAGGGACAGGGGCTAAATCACCCAGGGATAGGGGATAAATCACCCAGGGTTAGGGGATAAATCACCCAGGGATAGGGGATAAATCACCCAGGGATAGGGGATAAATCACCTAGGGATAGGGGATAAATCACCCAGGGATAGGGGATAAATCACCCAGGGATGGGGGATAAATCACCCAGGGAGAGGGGATAAATCACCCAGGGATGGGGAATAATTCACCCAGGGATGGGGAATAATTCACCCAGGTATAGGGGATAATTCACCCAGGGGATAGGGGATAAATCACCCAGGGATAGGGGATAAATCACCCAGGGATAGGGGATAAATCACCCAGGGATAGGGGATAAATCACCCAGGGGATAGGGAATAAATCACACAGGGGATAGGGAATGAATCACCCAGGGATAGGGGATAAATCACCCAGGGATGGGGGATAAATCACCCAGGGGATAGGGGATAAATCACCCAGGGGATAGGGGATAAATCACCCAGGGATGGGAGATAAATCACCCAGGGATAGGGGATAAATCACCCAGGGGATAGGGGATAAATCACCCAGGGGATAGGGGATAAATCACCCAGGGATGGGAGATAAATCACCCAGGGATAGGGGATAAATCACCCAGGGATAGGGGATAAATCACCCAGGGATAGGGGATAAATCACCCAGGGGATAGGGGATAAATCACCCAGGGATAGGGGATAAATAACCCAGGGATAGGGGATAAATCACCCAGGGATAGGGGATAAATCACCCAGGGGATAGGGGATAAATCACCCAGGGATAGGGGATAAATCACCCAGGGGATAGGGGATAAATCACCCAGGGTTAGGGGATAAATCACCCAGGGATAGGGGATAAATCACCCAGGGATAGGGGGTAAATCACCCTGGAATAGGGGATAAATCACCTAGGGGATAGGGGATAAATCACCCAGGGGATAGGGGATAAATCACCCAGGGGATAGGGGATAAATCACCCAGGGATAGGGGATAAATCACCCAGGGGATAGGGGATAAATCACCCAGGGATGGGGGATAAATCACCCAGGGATAGGGGATAAATCACCCAGGGATAGGGGATAAATCACCCAGGGATGGGGGATAAATCACCAAGGGATAGGGGATAAATCACCCAGGGATAGGGGATAAATCACCCAGGGATAGGGGATAACTCACCCAGGGTTAGGGGATAAATCACCCAGGGATAGGGGATAAATCACCCAGGGATAGGGGATAAATCACCCAGGGGATAGGGGATAAATCACCCAGGGATAGGGGATAAATCACCCAGGGATGGGGAATAAATCACCCAGGGATAGGGGATAAATCACCCAGGGATGGGGGATAAATCACCCAGGGATGGGGGATAAATCACCCAGGGATAGGGGATAAATCACCCAGGGTTAGGGGATAAATCACCCAGGGATAGGGGATAAATCACCCAGGGGATAGGGGATAAATCACCCAGGGATAGGGGATAAATCACCTAGGGGGTAAATCACCCAGGGGATAGGGGATAAATCACCGAGGGGATAAATCACCCAGGGATAGGGGATAAATCACCCAGGGGTAGGGGATAAATCACCCAGGGATAGGGGATAAATCACCCAGGGATGGGGGATAAATCACCTAGGGATAGGGGATAAATCACCCAGGGATAGGGGGTAAATCACCCAGGGATAGGGGATAAATCACCCAGGGGATAGGGAATAAATCACCCAGGGATAGGGGGTAAATCACCCAGGGATGGGGGATAAATCACCCAGGGATAGGGGGTAAATCACCCAGGGATGGGGGATAAATCACCCAGGGGATAGGGGATAAATCACCCAGGGATAGGGGATAAATCACCCAGGGGATAGGGGATAAATCACCCAGGGATGGGGGATAAATCACCCAGGGATAGGGGATAAATCACCCAGGGATGGGGGATAAATCACCCAGGGATAGGGGATAACTCACCCAGGGTTAGGGGATAAATCACCCAGGGATAGGGGATAAATCACCCGGGGATAGGGGATAAATCACCCAGGGATAGGGGATAAATCACCCAGGGATGGGGGATAAATCACCCAGGGATGGGGGATAAATCACCCAGGAATGGGGGATAAATCACCCAGGGATGGGGGATAAATCACCCAGGGATGGGGGATAAATCACCCAGGGATAGGGGATAAATCACCCAGGGATGGGGGATAAATCACCCAGGGATAGGGGATAAATCACCCAGGGGATAGGGGATAAATCACCTAGGGATAGGGGATAAATCACCCAGGGATAGGGGATAAATCACACAGGGATAGGGGATAAATCACCCAGGGGATAGGGGATAAATCACCCAGGGATAGGGGATAAATCACCCAGGGATGGGGGATAAATCACCCAGGGGCTAGGGGATAAATCACCCAGGGATGGGGGATAAATCACCCAGGGATGGGGGATAAATCACCCAGGGATAAGGGATAAATCACCCAGGGATAGGGGATAAATCACCCAGGGATAGGGGGTAAATCACCCAGGGGATAGGGGATAAATCACCCAGGGATGGGGGATAAATCACCCAGGGATGGGGGATAAATCACCCAGGGATGGGGGATAAATCACCCAGGGATGGGGGATAAATCACCCAGGGATGGGGGATAAATCACCCAGGGATAGGGGATAAATCACCCAGGGATGGGGGATAAATCACCCAGGGAATGGGGGATAAATCACCCAGGGGATAGGGGATAAATCACCCTGGGATAGGGGATAAATCACCCAGGGGATAGGGGATAAATCACCCAGGGATAGGGGATAAATCACCCAGGGATGGGGGATAAATCACCCAGGGGATAGGGAATAAATCACCCAGGGATAGGGGATAAATCACCCAGGGGATAGGGGGTAAATCACCCAGGGGATAGGGGATAAATCACCCAGGGGATAGGGAATAAATCACCCAGGGGATAGGGGTTAAATCACCCAGGGATAGGGGATAAATCACCCAGGGATAGGGGATAAATCACCCAGGGGATAGGGGATAAATCACCCAGGGGATAGGGGATAAATCACCCAGGGATAGGGGATAAATCACCCAGGGATGGGGGATAAATCACCCAGGGGATAGGGGATAAATCACCCAGGGGATAGGGGATAAATCACCCAGGGATGGGGGATAAATCACCCAGGGATAGGGGATAAATCACCCAGGGATAGGGGATAAATCACCCAGGGGATAGGGGATAAATCACCCAGGGGATAGGGGATAAATCACCCAGGGATGGGGGATAAATCACCCAGGGGATAGGGGATAAATCACCCAGGGGATAGGGGATAAATCACCCAGGGATGGGGGATAAATCACCCAGGGATAGGGGATAAATCACCCAGGGATAGGGGATAAATCACCCAGGGATAGGGGATAAATCACCCAGGGGATAGGGGATAAATCACCCAGGGATGGGGGATAAATCACCCAGGGATGGGGGATAAATCACCCAGGGGATGGGGGATAAATCACCCAGGGATAGGGGATAAATCACCCAGGGGATAGGGGATAAATCACCCAGGGGATAGGGGATAAATCACCCAGGGGGTAGGGGATAAATCACCCAGGGATAGGGGATAAATCACCCAGGGATAGGGGATAAATCACCCAGGGATAGGGGATAAAACACCCAGGGATGGGGGATAAATCACCCAGGGATAGGGGATAAATCACCCAGGGGATAGGGGATAAATCACCCAGGGATGGGGGATAAATCACCCAGGGATAGGGGATAAATCACCCAGGGATAGGGGATAAATCACCCAGGGGATAGGGGATAAATCACCCAGGGATAGGGGATAAATCACCCAGGGATAGGGGATAAATCACCGAGGGGATAGGGAATAAATCACCTCAGGGATAGGGGATAAAACACCTGGGGGTTGGGAATAAAACACCTGGGGGTAGGGAATAAATCACACAGGGATAGGGAATAGATCACCCAGGGGATAGGGAATAAATCACCCAGGGGTAGGGAATAAATCACCCAGTGATAGGGAATAGATCACCCAGGGGATAGGGAATAGATCACCCAGGGGTAGGGAATAAATCACCCAGGGATGGGGAATAAATTAACCAGGGATGGGGAATAAATTAACCAGGGATGGGGGATAAATCATCCAGGGATAGGGGATAAATCACACAGGATGGGGATAAGTCACCCAGGGATCGAGAATAAATAACCCAGGGATGGGGGTTAAATCACCCAGGGGTAGGGAATAATTCACCCAGGGATAGGGGTTAAATCACCCAGGGATAGGGAATAAATCACCCGGGGGTAGGGAATAAATCAACCAGGGATACGGGGTAAATCACCCAGGGATAGGGGATAAATCACCCAGGGACAGGGGCTAAATCACCCAGGGATAGGGGATAAATCACCCAGGGTTAGGGGATAAATCACCCAGGGATAGGGGATAAATCACCCAGGGATAGGGGATAAATCACCCAGGGATAGGGGATAAATCACCCAGGGATAGGGGATAAATCACCCAGGGATAGGGGATAAATCACCCAGGGGATAGGGGATAAATCACCCAGGGGATAGGGGATAAATCACCCAGGGGATAGGGGATAAATCACCCAGGGATAGGGGATAAATCACCCAGGGGATAGGGGATAAATCACCCAGGGATAGGGGATAAATCACCCAGGGATAGGGGATAAATCACCCAGGGATAGGGGGTAAATCACCCAGGGGATAGGGAATAAATCACCCAGGGGATAGGGAATAAATCACCCAGGGATAGGGGATAAATCACCCAGGGATGGGGGATAAATCACCCAGGGGATAGGGGATAAATCACCCAGGGGATAGGGGATAAATCACCCAGGGATGGGAGATAAATCACCCAGGGATAGGGGATAAATCACCCAGGGATAGGGGATAAATCACCCAGGGGATAGGGGATAAATCACCCAGGGGATAGGGGATAAATCACCCAGGGATGGGAGATAAATCACCCAGGGATAGGGGATAAATCACCCAGGGATAGGGGATAAATCACCCAGGGATAGGGGATAAATCACCCAGGGGATAGGGGATAAATCACCCAGGGATGGGGGATAAATCACCCAGGGATGGGGGATAAATCACCCAGGAATGGGGGATAAATCACCCAGGGGATAGGGGATAAATCACCCAGGGATAGGGGATAAATCACCCAGGGGATAGGGGATAGATCACCCAGGGTTAGGGGATAAATCACCCAGGGATAGGGGATAAATCACCCAGGGATAGGGGATAAATCACCTAGGGATAGGGGATAAATCACCCAGGGGATAGGGGATAAATCACCCAGGGATAGGGGATAAATCACCCAGGGATGGGGGATAAATCACCCAGGGGCTAGGGGATAAATCACCCAGGGATGGGGGATAAATCACCCAGGGATGGGGGATAAATCACCCAGGGATAAGGGATAAATCACCCAGGGATAGGGGATAAATCACCCAGGGATAGGGGGTAAATCACCCAGGGGATAGGGGATAAATCACCCAGGGATGGGGGATAAATCACCCAGGGATGGGGGATAAATCACCCAGGGATGGGGGATAAATCACCCAGGGATGGGGGATAAATCACCCAGGGATGGGGGATAAATCACCCAGGGATAGGGGATAAATCACCCAGGGATGGGGGATAAATCACCCAGGGAATGGGGGATAAATCACCCAGGGGATAGGGGATAAATCACCCTGGGATAGGGGATAAATCACCCAGGGGATAGGGGATAAATCACCCAGGGATAGGGGATAAATCACCCAGGGATGGGGGATAAATCACCCAGGGGATAGGGAATAAATCACCCAGGGATAGGGGATAAATCACCCAGGGGATAGGGGGTAAATCACCCAGGGGATAGGGGATAAATCACCCAGGGGATAGGGAATAAATCACCCAGGGGATAGGGGTTAAATCACCCAGGGATAGGGGATAAATCACCCAGGGATAGGGGATAAATCACCCAGGGGATAGGGGATAAATCACCCAGGGGATAGGGGATAAATCACCCAGGGATAGGGGATAAATCACCCAGGGATGGGGGATAAATCACCCAGGGGATAGGGGATAAATCACCCAGGGGATAGGGGATAAATCACCCAGGGATGGGGGATAAATCACCCAGGGATAGGGGATAAATCACCCAGGGATAGGGGATAAATCACCCAGGGGATAGGGGATAAATCACCCAGGGGATAGGGGATAAATCACCCAGGGATGGGGGATAAATCACCCAGGGGATAGGGGATAAATCACCCAGGGGATAGGGGATAAATCACCCAGGGATGGGGGATAAATCACCCAGGGATAGGGGATAAATCACCCAGGGATAGGGGATAAATCACCCAGGGATAGGGGATAAATCACCCAGGGGATAGGGGATAAATCACCCAGGGATGGGGGATAAATCACCCAGGGATGGGGGATAAATCACCCAGGGGATGGGGGATAAATCACCCAGGGATAGGGGATAAATCACCCAGGGGATAGGGGATAAATCACCCAGGGGATAGGGGATAAATCACCCAGGGGGTAGGGGATAAATCACCCAGGGATAGGGGATAAATCACCCAGGGATAGGGGATAAATCACCCAGGGATAGGGGATAAAACACCCAGGGATGGGGGATAAATCACCCAGGGATAGGGGATAAATCACCCAGGGGATAGGGGATAAATCACCCAGGGATGGGGGATAAATCACCCAGGGATAGGGGATAAATCACCCAGGGATAGGGGATAAATCACCCAGGGGATAGGGGATAAATCACCCAGGGATAGGGGATAAATCACCCAGGGATAGGGGATAAATCACCGAGGGGATAGGGAATAAATCACCTCAGGGATAGGGGATAAAACACCTGGGGGTTGGGAATAAAACACCTGGGGGTAGGGAATAAATCACACAGGGATAGGGAATAGATCACCCAGGGGATAGGGAATAAATCACCCAGGGGTAGGGAATAAATCACCCAGTGATAGGGAATAGATCACCCAGGGGATAGGGAATAGATCACCCAGGGGTAGGGAATAAATCACCCAGGGATGGGGAATAAATTAACCAGGGATGGGGAATAAATTAACCAGGGATGGGGGATAAATCATCCAGGGATAGGGGATAAATCACACAGGATGGGGATAAGTCACCCAGGGATCGAGAATAAATAACCCAGGGATGGGGGTTAAATCACCCAGGGGTAGGGAATAATTCACCCAGGGATAGGGGTTAAATCACCCAGGGATAGGGAATAAATCACCCGGGGGTAGGGAATAAATCAACCAGGGATACGGGGTAAATCACCCAGGGATAGGGGATAAATCACCCAGGGACAGGGGCTAAATCACCCAGGGATAGGGGATAAATCACCCAGGGTTAGGGGATAAATCACCCAGGGATAGGGGATAAATCACCCAGGGATAGGGGATAAATCACCCAGGGATAGGGGATAAATCACCCAGGGATAGGGGATAAATCACCCAGGGATAGGGGATAAATCACCCAGGGGATAGGGGATAAATCA
The DNA here is from genome assembly GCF_047496795.1 of Chiloscyllium punctatum. Lineage (NCBI taxonomy): Eukaryota > Metazoa > Chordata > Chondrichthyes > Orectolobiformes > Hemiscylliidae > Chiloscyllium > Chiloscyllium punctatum. Next base: position 77,319,674 of record NC_092769.1, read on the forward strand.
CCCAGGGGATAGGGGATAAATCACCCAGGGATAGGGGATAAATCACCCAGGGGATAGGGGATAAATCACCCAGGGATAGGGGATAAATCACCCAGGGATAGGGGATAAATCACCCAGGGATAGGGGGTAAATCACCCAGGGGATAGGGAATAAATCACCCAGGGGATAGGGAATAAATCACCCAGGGATAGGGGATAAATCACCCAGGGATGGGGGATAAATCACCCAGGGGATAGGGGATAAATCACCCAGGGGATAGGGGATAAATCACCTAGGGGATAGGGGATAAATCACCCAGGGATGGGGGATAAATCACCCAGGGGATAGGGGATAAATCACCCAGGGATAGGGGATAAATCACACAGGGATAGGGGATAAATCACCCAGGGGATAGGGGATAAATCACCCAGGGGATAGGGGATAAATCACCCAGGGATAGGGGATAAATCACCCAGGGATAGGGGATAAATCACACAGGGATAGGGGATAAATCACCCAGGGGATAGGGGATAAATCACCCAGGGATAGGGGATAAATCACCCAGCGATAGGGAATAAATCACCCAGGGGATAGGGGATAAATCACCCAGGGATAGGGGATAAATCACCCAGGGATAGGGGATAAATCACCCAGGGATAGGGGATAAATCACCCAGGGATAGGGGGTAAATCACCCAGGGATAGGGGATAAATCACCGAGGGGATAGGGGATAAATCACCCAGGGGATAGGGGATAAATCACCCAGGGATAGGGGATAAATCACCCAGGGGGTAGGGGATAAATCACCCAGGGATAGGGGATAAATCACCCAGGGATAGGGGATAAAACACCCAGGGATGGGGGATAAATCACCCAGGGATAGGGGATAAATCACCCAGGGGATAGGGGATAAATCACCCAGGGATGGGGGATAAATCACCCAGGGATAGGGGATAAATCACCCAGGGGGTAGGGGATAAATCACCCAGGGATAGGGGATAAATCACCCAGGGATAGGGGATAAATCACCCAGGGATAGGGGATAAAACACCCAGGGATGGGGGATAAATCACCCAGGGATAGGGGATAAATCACCCAGGGGATAGGGGATAAATCACCCAGGGATGGGGGATAAATCACCCAGGGATAGGGGATAAATCACCCAGGGGATAGGGGATAAATCACCCGGGGATGGGGGATAAATCACCCAGGGCTAGGGGATAAATCACCCAGGGATAGGGGATAAATCACCCAGGGATAGGGGATAAATCACCCAGGGATAGGGGATAAATCACCCAGGGATGGGGGATAAATCACCCAGGGATAGGGGATAAATCACCCAGGGGATAGGGAATAAATCACCCAGGGATGGGGGATAAATCACCCAGGGATAGGGGATAAATCACCCAGGGGATAGGGGATAAATCACCCGGGGATGGGGGATAAATCACCCAGGGATAGGGGATAAATCACCCAGGGATAGGGGATAAATCACCCAGGGATGGGGGATAAATCACCCAGGGATAGGGGATAAATCGCCCAGGGATAGGGGATAAATCACCCGGGGGATAGGGGATAAATCACCCAGGGATAGGGGATAAATCACCCAGGGATAGGGGATAAATCACCCAGGGATAGGGGATAAATCACCCGGGGCATAGGGGATAAATCACCCAGGGATAGGGGATAAATCACCCAGGGATGGGGGATAAATCACCCAGGAATGGGGGATAAATCACCCAGGGGATAGGGGATAAATTACCCAGGGATAGGGGATAAATCACCCAGGGGTAGGGGATAAATCACCCAGGGATGGGGGATAAATCACCCAGGGATGGGGGATAAATCACCCAGGGATAGGGGATAAATCACCCAGGGGATAGGGGATAAATCACCCAGGGATAGGGGATAAATCACCCAGGGGATAGGGGATAAATCACCCAGGGATGGGGGATAAATCACCCAGGGATAGGGGATAAATCACCCAGGGGTAGGGGATAAATCACCCAGGGATAGGGGATAAATCACCCAGGGATGGGGGATAAATCACCTAGGGATAGGGGATAAATCACCCAGGGATAGGGGATAAATCACCCAGGGATAGGGGATAACTCACCCAGGGTTAGGGGATAAATCACCCAGGGATAGGGGATAAATCACCCAGGGATAGGGGATAAATCACCCAGGGGATAGGGGATAAATCACCCAGGGATAGGGGATAAATCACCCAGGGATGGGGAATAAATCACCCAGGGATAGGGGATAAATCACCCAGGGATGGGGGATAAATCACCCAGGGATGGGGGATAAATCACCCAGGGATAGGGGATAAATCACCCAGGGTTAGGGGATAAATCACCCAGGGATAGGGGATAAATCACCCAGGGGATAGGGGTAAATCACCCAGGGATAGGGGATAAATCACCCAGGGTTAGGGGATAAATCACCCAGGGATAGGGGATAAATCACCCAGGGGATAGGGGATAAATCACCCAGGGATAGGGGATAAATCACCCAGGGGATAGGGGATAAATCACCCAGGGGATAGGGGATAAATCACCCAGGGTCAGGGGATAAATCACCCAGGGATAGGGGATAAATCACCCAGGGGATAGGGGATAAATCACCCAGGGATAGGGGATAAATCACCCAGGGACAGGGGATAAATCACCCAGGGGATAGGGGATAAATCACCCAGGGATAGGGGATAAATCACCCAGGGGATAGGGGATAAATCACCCAGGGATAGGGGATAAATCACCCAGGGATAGGGGATAAATCACCGAGGGGATAGGGAATAAATCACCTCAGGGATAGGGGATAAAACACCTGGGGGTAGGGAATAAAACACCTGGGGGTAGGGAATAAATCACACAGGGATAGGGAATAGATCACCCAGGGGATAGGGAATAGATCACCCAGGGGTAGGGAATAAATCACCCAGGGATAGGGAATAGATCACCCAGGGGATAGGGAATAGATCACCCAGGGGTAGGGAATAAATCACCCAGGGATGGGGAATAAATTAACCAGGGATGGGGAATAAATTAACCAGGGATGGGGGATAAATCATCCAGGGATAGGGGATAAATCACACAGGATGGGGATAAGTCACCCAGGGATCGAGAATAAATAACCCAGGGATGGGGGTTAAATCACCCGGGGGTAGGGAATAATTCACCCAGGGATAGGGGTTAAATCACCCAGGGATAGGGAATAAATCACCCGGGGGTAGGGAATAAATCAACCAGGGATACGGGGTAAATCACCCGGGGCTAGGGAATAAAACACCCAGGGACAGGGGCTAAATCACCCAGGGATAGGGGATAAATCACCCAGGGTTAGGGGATAAATCACCCAGGGATAGGGGATAAATCACCCAGGGATAGGGGATAAATCACCTAGGGATAGGGGATAAATCACCCAGGGATAGGGGATAAATCACCCAGGGATGGGGGATAAATCACCCAGGGAGAGGGGATAAATCACCCAGGGATGGGGAATAATTCACCCAGGGATGGGGAATAATTCACCCAGGTATAGGGGATAATTCACCCAGGGGATAGGGGATAAATCACCCAGGGATAGGGGATAAATCACCCAGGGATAGGGGATAAATCACCCAGGGATAGGGGGTAAATCACCCAGGGGATAGGGAATAAATCACCCAGGGGATAGGGAATAAATCACCCAGGGATAGGGGATAAATCACCCAGGGATGGGGGATAAATCACCCAGGGGATAGGGGATAAATCACCCAGGGGATAGGGGATAAATCACCCAGGGATGGGAGATAAATCACCCAGGGGATAGGGGATAAATCACCCAGGGGATAGGGGATAAATCACCCAGGGGATAGGGGATAAATCACCCAGGGATAGGGGATAAATCACCCAGGGATAGGGGATAAATCACCCAGGGATAGGGGATAAATCACCCAGGGGATAGGGGATAAATCACCCAGGGATAGGGGATAAATAACCCAGGGATAGGGGATAAATCACCCAGGGATAGGGGATAAATCACCCAGGGGATAGGGGATAAATCACCCAGGGATAGGGGATAAATCACCCAGGGGATAGGGGATAAATCACCCAGGGTTAGGGGATAAATCACCCAGGGATAGGGGATAAATCACCCAGGGATAGGGGGTAAATCACCCAGGGGATAGGGGATAAATCACCCAGGGATAGGGGATAAATCACCTAGGGGATAGGGGATAAATCACCCAGGGATGGGGGATAAATCACCCAGGGGATAGGGGATAAATCACCCAGGGATAGGGGATAAATCACCCAGGGATAGGGGATAAATCACCCAGGGGATAGGGGATAAATCACCCAGGGGATAGGGGATAAATCACCCAGGGATAGGGGATAAATCACCCAGGGATAGGGGATAAATCACCCAGGGGATAGGGGATAAATCACCCAGGGATAGGGGATAAATCACCCAGGGATAGGGAATAAATCACCCAGGGGATAGGGGATAAATCACCCAGGGGATAGGGGATAAATCACCCAGGGGATAGGGGATAAATCACCCAGGGGATAGGGGATAAATCACCCAGGGGATAGGGGATAAATCACCCAGGGATAGGGGATAAATCACCCAGGGATAGGGGATAAATCACCCAGGGATAGGGGATAAATCACCCAGGGATAGGGGGTAAATCACCCAGGGATAGGGGATAAATCACCCAGGGGATAGGGGATAAATCACCCAGGGGATAGGGGATAAATCACCCAGGGATAGGGGATAAATCACCCAGGGGGTAGGGGATAAATCACCCAGGGATAGGGGATAAATCACCCAGGGATAGGGGATAAATCACCCAGGGATAGGGGATAAAACACCCAGGGATGGGGGATAAATCACCCAGGGATAGGGGATAAATCACCCAGGGATGGGGGATAAATCACCCGGGGGATAGGGGGTAAATCACCCAGGGATAGGGGATAAATCACCCAGGGATAGGGGATAAATCACCCTGGGATAGGGGATAAATCACCCAGGGTTAGGGGATAAATCACCCAGGGATAGGGGATAAATCACCCAGGGATAGGGGATAAATCACCCTGGGATAGGGGATAAATCACCCAGGGATAGGGGATAAATCACCCAGGGATAGGGGATAAATCACCCAGGGGATAGGGGATAAATCACCCAGGGATAGGGGATAAATCACCCAGGGTTAGGGGATAAATCACCCAGGGTTAGGGGATAAATCACCCAGGGGGTAGGGGATAAATCACCCGGGGATAGGGGATAAATCACCCAGGGATAGGGGATAAATCACCCAGGGATAGGGGATAAATCACCCAGGGATAGGGGATAAATCACCCAGGGGATAGGGGATAAATCACCCAGGGTTAGGGGATAAATCACCCAGGGATAGGGGATAAATCACCCAGGGATAGGGGATAAATCACCCAGGGATAGGGGATAAATCACCCAGGGATAGGGGGTAAATCACCCAGGGGATAGGGGATAAATCACCCAGGGATAGGGGATAAATCACCCAGGTATAGGGGATAAATCACCCAGGGATAGGGGATAAATCACCCAGGGATGGGGAATAATTCACCCAGGTATAGGGGATAAATCACCCAGGGATGGGGAATAATTCACCCAGGGATGGGGAATAATTCACCCAGGGATAGGGGATAAATCACCCAGGTATAGGGGATAAATCACCCAGGTATAGGGGATAAATCACCCAGGGATAGGGGATAATTCACCCAGGGATAGGGGATAATTCACCCAGGTATAGGGGATAAATCACCCAGGGATGGGGAATAATTCACCCAGGGATGGGGAATAATTCACCCAGGGATAGGGGATAAATCACCCAGGTATAGGGGATAAATCACCCAGGGATAGGGGATAATTCACCCAGGGATGGGGAATAATTCACCCAGGTATAGGGGTTAAATCACCCAGGGATAGGGAATAAATCACCCAGGGATAGGGGATAAATCACCCAGGGATAGGGGATAAATCACCCAGGGATAGGGGATAAATCACCCAGGGATAGGGGATAAAACACCCAGGGTTAGGGGATAAATCACCCAGGGATAGGGGATAAATCACCCAGGGATAGGGGATAAATCACCCAGGGATAGGGGGTAAATCACCCAGGGGATAGGGGATAAATCACCCAGGGATAGGGGATAAATCACCCAGGTATAGGGGATAAATCACCCAGGGATAGGGGATAAATCACCCAGGGATGGGGAATAATTCACCCAGGTATAGGGGATAAATCACCCAGGGATGGGGAATAATTCACCCAGGGATGGGGAATAATTCACCCAGGGATAGGGGATAAATCACCCAGGTATAGGGGATAAATCACCCAGGGATAGGGGATAATTCACCCAGGTATAGGGGATAAATCACCCAGGGATGGGGAATAATTCACCCAGGGATGGGGAATAATTCACCCAGGGATAGGGGATAAATCACCCAGGTATAGGGGATAAATCACCCAGGGATAGGGGATAATTCACCCAGGGATGGGGAATAATTCACCCAGGTATAGGGGATAAATCACCCAGGGATAGGGAATAAATCACCCAGGGATGGGGAATAATTCACCCAGGGATAGGGGATAAATCACCCAGGTATAGGGGATAAATCACCCAGGGATAGGGGATAATTCACCCAGGGATGGGGAATAATTCACCCAGGTATAGGGGATAAATCACCCAGGGATAGGGAATAAATCACACTGAACAACTTCTCTATCCAATCCTCCCACTGCCTCCAAACCAAAGGAGTAGCCATGGACACCCGCATGGGCCCCAGCTATGCCTGCCTCTTCGTAGGATATGTGGAACAGTCCATCTTCCACAGCTACACTGGCACCAACCCCCACCTTTTCCTCCGCTACATTGATGACTGTATCGGCGCTGCCTCGTGCTCCCACGAGGAGGTTGAACAGTTCATCCACTTTACCAACACCTTCCACCCTGACCTCAAATTTACCTGGACCATCTCAGACTCCTCCCTCCCCTTCCGAGACCTTTCCATTTCTATCTCGGGCGACCGATTCAACACAGACGTTTACTATAAACTGACTGACTCCCACAGCTACCTAGACTACACCTCCTCCCACCCTGCCCCCTGTAAAAACGCCATTCCATATTCCCAATTCCTTCGTCTCTGCCGCATCTGCTCCCAGGTGGACCAGTTCCAATACCGAACAACCCAGATGGCCTCCTTCTTCAAGGACCGCAATTTCCACCCAGACTTGATCGACGATGCCCTCCACCGCATCTCCTCCACATCCCGCTCCTCTGTCCTTGAGCCCCGCCCCTCCAATCACCACCAGGACAGAACCCCACTGGTCCTCACCTACCACCCCACCAACCTCCATATACATCGTATCATTCTTC
>NC_092769.1:77332052-77368871 GCF_047496795.1 Chiloscyllium punctatum
CAGTGCCCTCTCCCTCAGCACTGACCCTCTGACAGTGCTTGCTCCCTCAGCACTGACCCTCCGACAGTGCGGCACTCCCCCAGCACTGACCCTCCGACAGTGCCCACTCCCTCAGCATTGACCCTCCGACAGTGCGGCACTCCCCCAGCACTGACCCTCTGACAGTGCCCGCTCCCTCAGCACTGACCCTCTGACAATGCGGCACTCCCTCAGAACTGACTCTCCAACAGTGCCCTCTCCCTCAGCACTGACCCTCTGACAGTGCAGCACTCCCTCAGCACTGACCCTCCGACAGTGCCCTCTCCCTCAGCACTGACCCTCTGACAATGCGGCACTCCCTCAGCACTGACTCTCCAACAGTGCCCTCTCCCTCAGCACTGACCCTCCGACAGTGTAGCACTCCCTCAGCACTGACCCTCCGACAGTGCCGTCTCCCTCAGCACTGACCCTCCGACAGTGCGGCACTCCCCCAGCACTGACCCTCCAACAGTGCGGCACTCCCCTCAGCACTGACCCTCCGACAATGCGGCACTCCCCCAGCACTGACCCTCCAACAGTGCGGCACTCCCCTCAGCACTGACCCTCCGACAATGCGGCACTCCCCCAGCACTGACCCTCTGACAGTGCACACTCCCTCAGCGCTGACCCTCTGACAGTGCCCACTCCCTCAGCACTGACCCTCCGACAGTGCCCACTCCCCCAGCACTGACCCTCCGACAGTGCGGCACTCCCCCAGCACTGACCCTCCGACAGTGCGGCACTCCCCCAGCACTGACCCTCTGACAGTGCGGCACTCCCCCAGCACTGACCCTCCGACAGTGCGGCACTCCCCCAGCACCGACCCTCCGACAGTGCCCACTCCCCCAGCACTGACCCTCTGACAGTGCGGCACTCCCCCAGCACTGATAAAGTCAAACACTTGACCATCTGATTGTGGAATGTTATTCAGTGGGGTCTGGCTGACCCCTGACAGAGAGGGAAAGGGGGGTACAAAGACAGGGCCAGAGGAGTGTGAAGGGGGAGGATGGGATGTGGCTTGTGGACGAGTGGAGCGAGGCTGTCAGAATAAACCCCATAATGTCTCCATTCCCCTCCTCCAGCCTATCCTCCACAACGTCCCTTTCTCTGTTCTCCAGCCGCTTCTGAGCTTGGCGATGGGCTCCACTTTGTCAAGTCCCCCGGGTTCAAACGGAGAGGAGCAAGCTCTCGCTCCCCCTCTCCCCTCCCCCCCATCAACCCGTTCTCACTTTTCAATGGCCATGACGGAGAGAGAGAGAGAGAGAGAGAGTGTGGGAGAGAGTTGCTCTGAGACGTCTTTCTGAAGGGAGGGAGGGAGGGAGGGTATTTACCCCTGAGCCCGTGACCGAGCGCAGGCCCCGCTAGTTTCTGGCAGCTTGGGCCAACCCGGCGATGACGGTCACTTGCTCCGAGTTGATGAACCGGTTCAGTATCGCGGTGGTGATCTGCAAAGCAAGACACAGCTGTGGTCAGCAAAACCCGCATCTCGGAGGATTCCTCCATTCCCCTCCCCTCCCCTCGATAATACCTTTCCCCACCTCGGGCGGAGACTCAAAGTCACCAGATCCTGAGGGGCAGGATGGAGATGTATTTGGAAAGACACGGACCGATTAGGGATGGTCAACATGCCTTTGTGCGTGGGAAATCATGTCTCATCAACTTGATTGAGTCTTTTTGAAGAAGTAATGAAGAGGATTGACGAGGGCAGAGCGGTGGGCGTGACCTATATGAGCTTCAGTAAGGTGTTCGACAAACTGGCTCCAAAGTCAGCAAATGGCATTCCCACCCCCGTCCCATCCACCCCTCACCCCTTCCGCAAGTATCATAGGTGCTGCACCTCCATTTACTACACAGTTAGCTCCCAAAACCTTCGTCGCGTGACTGTTGGACCCAGGAGTGGTGGATGGGGTTGCCCGTTAAGCCCAGGCCCACGTTTAGTTTGGCGTCACGTCCAACATGGCAGTGTGGGCTGAAGAAGCCCGTTCCTGTGCCGTACTGGTCTAACTGTCGGTCTCCCTCGAGTGGGACATTCTCACGGCCATGTACACCGAGTCCCTGCACTCCCCACCCAGCATCTACAGTGCCCCACCAGGTCTGGGGTTAGAGACATCACCATGGGGTATGGACAGTATGGGAGGAGGCCCACACCCTCCCCACCCCGGGCCCGTGCTGGCTCTCGGGACAGCCATCCACTCAGTCCCATTCCTCCAGCCCCTGCAAGTTCCACAGGGCTAGGGTAAACCTACTCCCCTCACAACCCACCTCAACCCCCATCTGACACACACACACACACACACACACACACACACACTCAGAGATACACACCCACACGGACATGCACACACACACACGCAGATACAGACACACATCCAAACAGAGATACACACCCACACGCATACACACACAAAGACACACACTCAAATAGAGATACACACACACACACACACCCATCCACCCACACACACACACCCAGAGATACACACCCACACGCACACACACCCACACGCACACACGCAGACACAGACACCTACCCAGAGATACACACCCACACGCACACACACAAAGACACACACCCAAACAGAGATACACACACACATACACACCCATCCACCCACCCACATACACACACAGACACCCAAGCAGAGATACACGCACACACACACACATACATGCAGTCAGACACACACCCAGACATACATACCCACACGCGCGTGCACACACACATACACACCCATCCACCCACCCACACACACACAGACACACACCCACACGCACAGACACAGATACATACGCAAACAGAGATACACACCCACACGTGCACGGGCATGCGCACACACACACACCCAGAGACAGACACACATACACACACACACACACCCACACACCCACACACACACACACACACACAACCGTGCATGTCTTGCATTTCAATCCATGGCCCCTCTGTTGCAGACTCTCCCCACTGTAACTGTACATTGAGTATTGAGAGAGTGAGGTGGTTTGGGAGAGTCATAGAGTCGTACAGCACAGAAACAGACCCTTCGGTCCAACCCACCCATGCTGACCCAATCCAGTCCCACCTGCCAGCACCCGGCCCATATCCCTCCAAACCCTTCCTATTCATATCCCCATCCAGATGCCTTTTAAATGTTGTCATTGTCCCAGCCTCCCCCACCGGCCGGTCTGTTAGAGTAGGAGGGCTCAGGCAGAGCTCCGAGAGCTGCCTCAGGGGCTCAGACCCTATCGTTCTAGTCCCTGATCCCACTCGGGATCCTAATGGGAGCAGTTTGTCCGCCTTCCATAAACCCGCCATCGTCTGCCCTCCATCTCTTTCGCCCCAGGGAGTACAATCCTCTCAGATCCATGAGAAGAATGGGGGGCAGCGAGAGGGTAAGGGGAGGGGTCTCATAGAAACCTATAAAGTTCTAACAGGGCCTAGACAGGGTCAACACAGGAAGGATGTTCCGATGACCGGGCTGGGGCTGGGAGGGGAGGCAGAGCCAGGGGTGGTCACAGTCTCAGGATACAGGGTTCGCGGGGTGGGGGTGGGGGGGGGTAAACCTTTTAGGACTGAGATGAAGGTTCCCTGGACCGTTGGAGGCTGAAGGGTCACCTTATAGAGGTTTATAAAATCATGGGGGACATGGAGAGGGTAAATAGCTTTTTCTTTGGGGTCAGGGAGCCCAGAACTAGAGGGGCATAGGTTTAGGGTGAGAGGGGAAAGATATAAAAGTGACCTAAGGCGCAACCTTTTCACCCAGAGGGTGGTACGTGTATGGAATGAGCTGCCAGAGGATGTGGTGGAGGCTGGTACAATTACAACATTGAAGAGGCATTTGGATGGGTATATGAATAGGAAGGGTTTGGAGGGATATGGGCCGGGTGCTGGCAGGTGGGACTAGATTGGGTTGGGATGGATGGGTTGGACTGAAGGGTCTGCTTCTGTGCCGTACGACTCTAAATGTCTTCGCGCAGAGAGTGAGGGAGCCTGAGGAATTCTATGTCACAGAATGTGGTTGAGGCTGAAACATTGCACGTGATAAATATTGGTGTGAGAGTGAAATGTATCAAAGTGTGTGGGGGCAGGGGGTGGGGGAGAATGGGAATGGGGGAATTGGTCAAGATCATACCGAGTGGGGAGGGGGGGTGGAAGCAGGCTCGAGGGGCCGAATGGCCTACCTCCCCCCGGCCCAGTGTTCGACGTCTGTGGAGAGTTTTCCGGCGAATCTCCCACCGCAACCCCATTGAGCTCCCTCGGGTGGTGGAACCCACACAGGAGTGGGAGCAGGCCATTCGGCCCGTCGCCGACCCTCTCAACATTCCTGCAGGTCGGAGATCTGCTGGGATTACCCCCACCCTGGCCCTCCCCGGGCCAACCCCAGCCTTGACGATTGGTCCAACTTATTACCCACATCCCCCTTCCCGTCAAGTCTGAGCTGCCGTCGACCACACCGGTTTGGGGATTGGCCGGTCGCCGGGCTGTCCCAGGGACCCCCTTGAAGGCCCCGGCTGGGGACGGGAGTCGAGCTGCATCGTCGGCTCACCCCGCTGAGGATCTTCTCGCTGAGGCTGTCGATGATCTCCCCCAGCAGCGGGCTCTGGCCCGTGTACTTGACGTAGGACCAGGTCAGGAGGGTGAGCGAGCACAGGCCGATGACGAAGTTGAAGATGACCGAGAGAAAGCCGAATCCCAGGAGCCCCAGGAAGCCAGAGAGGACGTGTATGCTGATGATCAGCAGCAGCATGGCGCTGGGGGTGCGGACGATGCTGAACAGGTTCTTGCTCTGATTGAACTTGAGGTAGCTGATCAGCATCTCGTTGATGTCCCTGGTCAGCCGGTCCTCAGACTGCATGATCAAAGCTTGGCTGCCCATCTTCTTGATGGCTCGGAACTTCTCGATGGCTGCCTCCAGGTAGACCTGGTGCCTCTCACGGATCTTGCTGGGTGACAGGTACGCCTTGTCCCCTCCGCACAGCTGAAAGGCACGGGGAACACAGTTCAGACCCACTGGCTGCACCGGCAGGCCATTCAGCCCCCTCCCCCTCTCCCTCCAGCCTGTCCCACAGGAACAGCAGGAGGCCATTCAGCCCCCCCCTCCCTCCAGCCTGTCCCACAGGAACAGCAGGAGGCCATTCAGCCTCCCCCCTCCCTCCGACCTGTCCCACAGGAACAGCAGGAGGCCATTCAGCTCCCCCTCCCTCCAGCCTGTCACACATGAATAGCAGGAGGCCATTCAGCCCCTCTCCTCAAGACAGCTGCACAGGAACAGGAGGCCATTTTGTCTCTTGATCCTTGTCTCTTAAGTGGGATCAGGACTCGGGTCAGAGCACGGGCGAGGAGTAAGGGGCTGCCAAGGGAAGGCAGTTACTAATGAATGCATTCCAGAATCCAGGAGCAATCTCTTCATCCAGGGAGTGGGACCCCCACCCTCAGGCAGCAATCGCGGGGGGAGCCCTTTCCAAACCTTTGAACGGGAATGCGGACGAACACACGACAAAGTAAGATTAGATTAGATTACTTACAGTGTGGAAACAGGCCCTCCGGCCCAACAAGTCCACACCGCCCCGCCGAAGCGTAACCCACCCATACCCCTACATCTACATCTACATCTACATCTACCCCTTACCTAACACTACGGGCAATTTAGCATGGCCAATTCACCTGACCTGCACATCTTTGGACTGTGGGAGGAAACCAGAGCACCCGGAGGAAACCCACGCTGACACGGGGAGAACGTGCAAACTCCACACAGTCGGTCGCCTGAGGCGGGAATTGAACCCGGGTCTCCGGCGCTGTGAGGCAGCAGTGCTAACCACTGTGCCACCGTGCCACCCACAAATAAGGAATAGGAAGACTGAGGGGAAGGAGGTGGAGATGAAGAGGCTAAATGCCAGTGGGAAGAACTGCCTGTTACTACCCTTCTCGGTTAAAGAAAGACCTGCATTTACATGGCACCTTTCTTAAAAAAGGGGTGGTAGGGACGTGAATTGGGACAGGGGTCACTTTCTACACGTCAGCAGGGTGAGGGTGAGGAGAAAGTGAGGACTGCAGAATGCTGGAGATCAGAGCTGAAAATGTGAAGCCCTTCCTGTCGAAGGGCTGATGCCCGAAACGTCGATTCTCCTGCTCCTTGGATGCTGCCTGACCTGCTGCGCTTTTCCAGCAACACATTTTCAGCTCTGAACACTCGGAGGGTAAGGTAGTAAAGGGCTCTCCCTACCCCCTCCATCGCTTTCTGGTAGTAATTCTTGGCCAACATAATGGCTGTCTGGTTGTTGGCTTCAGCCGTTGCCTGTCAGAGACAAGAAGTGATTGTTACCTTCAAACAAAGGCTGATCCAACCGAGCAGCACTCGCGGTCCCAGCCCAGAGAGGGAAGGGGGACGGGACGGGGGACCGAGGGGGTCTGGAGGCAGGAAAGGTTGGAGATGGACAGAGTAGAGAAGCAGGAAATCAGGAGCATAGGAACAGGGTAGGGAGGACGTGGAGTGAGACAGGAAAGGGTGGGGGCTAGAGAGAGGGAACAGGTGAGGGTGGAGGGGGGAAGGGTTGAGGGTGGAGAGAGAGAGAGGGAAAGGGTTGGGGCGGGGGAGAGAGAGGGAAGGGGTGAGGGTGGAGAGAGAGAGAGGGAAAGGGTTGGGGCGGGGGAGAGAGAGGGAAGGGGTGAGGGTGGAGAGAGAGAGAGGGAAGGGATGCGGGTGGAGAGAGAGAAGGAAGGGGTGCGGGTGGAGAGAGAGAGAGGGGTGAGAGTGGAGAGAGAGGGAAGGGGTGAGGTTAGAGAAAGAAAGAGAGGGAAGGGGTGAGGGTGGAGAGAGAGGGAAGGGGTGAGGGTGGAGAGAGAGAGAGGGAAGGGGTGAGGGTGGAGAGAGAGGGAAGGGGTGAGGGTGGAGAGAGAGAGAGAGAGAGGGAAGGGGTGAGGGTGGAGAGAGAGAGAGGGAAGGGGTGAGGGTGGAGAGAGAGAGAGAGGGAGGGATGAGGGTGGAGAGAGACAGCGCGAATGAGAGAAGGGGTGAGGGTGGAGAGAGAGAGAGGGAAGGGGTGAGGGTGGAGAGAGAGAGAGAGGGAGGGATGAGGGTGGAGAGAGACAGCGCGAATGAGAGAAGGGGTGAGGGTGGAGAGAGAGAGAGGGAAGGGGTGAGGGTGGAGAGAGAGAGAGGGAAGGGGTGAGGGTGGAGAGAGAGAGAGAGGGAGGGATGAGGGTGGAGAGGGTGAAAGGGGGAATGAGTGAGGGTGGAGAGAGAGAGGGAAGGGGTGAGGGTGGAGAGAGAGAGAGGGAAGGGGTGAGGGTAGAGAGAGAGAGAGGGAAGGGGTGTGGGTGGACAGAGAACGGGTGAGGGTGGAGGAAGGGAGAGAGAGAGAAGGGAGGTAGGGGTGAGGATGGAGAGGGAGAAAGGGAAGGGGTGAGGGTGGAGAAAGAGGGAAGGGGTGAAGGTGGAGAGAGAGAGAGAGGGAAAGGGTGAGGGTGGAGAGACAGAGAGGGAAGGGGTGAGGGTGGAGAGAGAGAGAGAAGGGGGAGGGTGGAGAGAGAGAGAGAGGGAAGGGGTGAGGGTGGAGAGGGAGAGAGGGGGAATGAGTGAGGGTGGAGAGAGAGAGGGAAGGGGTGAGGGTGGAGAGAGAGAGAGGGAAGGGGTGAGGGTAGAGAAAGAGGGAAGGGGTGAAGGTGGAGAGACAGAGAGGAGGGAGGGTGGAGAGACAGAGAGGGGGGAGGGTGGAGAGAGAGAGAGAGGGAAGGGGTGAGGGTGGAGAGAAAGAGAGGGAAGGGTGAGGGTGGAGAGAGAGAGAGAGAAGGGGTGAGGTGGAGAGAAACAGAGGGAAGGGGTGAGGGTGGAGAGAGAGAGGGAAGGGATGAGGGTGGAGAGAGAGAGAGGGGTGAGGGGTGAGGGTGGAGAGGAAGAGAGGGAAGGGGTGAGGGTGGAGAGAGAGAGGGAAGGGGTGAGGTGGAGAGAAACAGAGGGAAGGGGTGAGGGTGGAGAGAGAGAGGGAAGGGGTGAGGGTGGAGAGAGAGAGAGGGGTGAGGGGTGAGGGTGGAGAGGAAGAGAGGGAAGGGGTGAGGGTGGAGAGAGAGAGAGGGAAGGGGTGAGGGTGGAGAGAGAGGAGTGAAAGGAGGGAGTGAATGAAATCAGAGGGGCTGGTGGAAGAGAGTAGGATGGAGGGGTTGAGTGGAGGGAAGATGGAAGTGGAGGCAGAGGGAGAGATGCCAGGGGAAGATAGGGAGAGTTGGAGGTGAGAGAGGGGATGGAGGGAGGGGAGAGGGGTGAACAGAGAGACATGGGGGTGGAGGAAGAGAGGGAAGGGAGGGGTGGAAGGAGAGGGAAGGGACAGGTGGGGAGAGGAATATCAATCTTGTTCCTCAACCACCATCCACAGGAACAGCAGGAGGCCATTCAGCCCCCCTCCTGCAGCCTGGAAAGTTGGCATGTTGAGCAGAACACCAGGCAACGGCAGGATGGTTGCAATGCCTCATGTAGTTGAGCAGCCAGGCAGTATGGAGGGGCCTAAGCTCAGTCAGGGGTAGGAGTGTCACACGGCTGCAGGTGTATCGCCCGAGGGATGTGCAGGTTATGGGGAGGCGGCCATGTTGTATCGCCCGAGGGACGTGCAGGTTATGGGGAGGCGGCCATGTTGTATCACCCGAGGGACGTGCAGGTTATGGGGAGGCGGCCATGTTGTATCGCCCGAGGGACGTGCAGGTTATGGGGACGCGGCCATGTTGTATCACCCAAGGGATGTGCAGGTTATGGGGAGGCGGCCATGTTGTATCGCCCAAGGGACGTGCAGGTTAGGGGGGTGGCGGCCATGTTGTATCACCCGAGGGATGTGCAGGTTATGGGGAGGCGGCCATGTTGTATCACCCGAGGGACGTGCAGGTTAGGGGGAGTCGGCCATGTTGTATCACCCGAGGGATGTGCAGGTTATGGGGACACGGCCATGTTGTATCGCCCGAGGGATGTGCAGGTTATGGGGAGGCGGCCATGTTGTATCACCCGAGGGACGTGCAGGTTATGGGGAGGCGGCCATGTTGTATCACCCGAGGGATGTGCAGGTTATGGGGAGGCGGCCATGTTGTATCACCCGAGGGATGTGCAGGTTATGGGGAGGCGGCCATGTTGTATCACCCGAGGGATGTGCAGGTTATGGGGAGGCGGCCATGTTGTATCACCCGAGGGATGTGCAGGTTATGGGGAGGCGGCCATGTTGTATCGCCCGAGGGACGTGCAGGTTATGGGGAGGCGGCCATGTTGTATCACCCGAGGGACGTGCAGGTTATGGGGAGGCGGCCATGTTGTATCACCCGAGGGACGTGCAGGTTATGGGGAGGCGGCCATGTTGTATCGCCCGAGGGATGTGCAGGTTATGGGGAGGCGGCCATGTTGTATCGCCCGAGGGACGTGCAGGTTATGGGGAGGCGGCCATGTTGTATCGCCCGAGGGACGTGCAGGTTATGGGGAGGCGGCCATGTTGTATCGCCCGAGGGATGTGCAGGTTATGGGGAGGCGGCCATGTTGTATCGCCCGAGGGATGTGCAGGTTATGGGGAGGCGGCCATGTTGTATCACCCGAGGGATGTGCAGGTTAGGGGGAGTCGGCCATGTTGTATCGCCCGAGGGACGTGCAGGTTATGGGGAGGCGGCCATGTTGTATCACCCGAGGGATGTGCAGGTTATGGGGAGGCGGCCATGTTGTATCGCCCGAGGGATGTGCAGGTTAGAGGGGTTCGGCCAGGTTGTATCACCCGAGGGATGTGCAGGTTAGAGGGGTTCGGCCAGGTTGTTTCACCCGAGGGATGTGCAGGTTATGGGGAGGCGGCCATGTTGTATCACCCGAGGGATGTGCAGGTTAGGGGGCGTCGGCCATGTTGTATCGCCCAAGGGATGTGCAGGTTCGGGGGGTGGGGGGGGTGGGGTCGGCCATGTTGTATCACCCGAGGGATGTGCAGGTTATGGGGAGGCGGCCATGTTGTATCACCCGAGGGATGTGCAGGTTAGGGGGAGGCGGCCATGTTGTATTGCCCGAGGGATGTGCAGGTTAGGGGGAGTCGGCCATGTTGTATCACCCGAGGGATGTACAGGTTAGGGGGTGTCGGCCATGTTGTATCACCCGAGGGATGTACAGGTTAGGGGGTGTCGGCCATGTTGTATCACCCGAGGGATGTGCAGGTTAGGGGGCGTTGGCAGGACCTGGGGTTTCTGAGTGAGCTGTTCCCAGAGTGAGGAAATGTATTACCCTGAACCCTGTGGGTTTAGGAACCCTGCATTCTCCTGAGCTCAATACCCCCCACACAGACACTGTTACAGAATCCTGACAGTGTGGAAACAGGCCATTCAGCCCATTGAGGTTACACTAACCCTTGGGAGAGCATCACAACCAGACCCACCCGATGCCTGTAACATTGCAGTTCCCATGGCCAATTCACCCAACCTGCACATCCCTCGGGTGATACAACATGGCCGACCCCACCCCCCCCACCCCCCGAACCTGCACATCCCTCGGGCGATACAACATGGCCGACGCCCCCTAACCTGCACATCCCTCGGGTGATACACCATGGCTGACTCCTCTTAACCTGCACATCCCCCGGGCAATACAACCTGACCGATTCCCCGTAACCTGCACATCCCTCGGGCGATACAACATGGTGACCCCTCTAACCTACACATTCCTTAGGCGATACAACATGGTGACCCCTCTAACCTACACATTCCTTAGGCAATACAACATGGTGACCCCTCTAACCTACACATCCCTCGGGCAATACAACATGGTGACCCCTCTAACCTACACATTCCTTAGGCAATACAACATGGTGACCCCTCTAACCTACACATTCCTTAGGCAATACAACATGGTGACCCCTCTAACCTACACATTCCTTAGGCAATACAACATGGTGACCCCTCTAACCTACACATCCCTCGGGCGATACAACATGGTGACCCCTCTAACCTACACATCCCTCGGGCGATACAACATGGTGACCCCTCTAACCTACACATCCCTCGGGCGATACAACATGGTGACCCCTCTAACCTACACATTCCTTAGGCGATACAACATGGTGACCCCTCTAACCTACACATCCCTCGGGCGATACAACATGGTGACCCCTCTAACCTACACATCCCTCGGGCGATACAACATGGTGACCCCTCTAACCTACACATTCCTTAGGCAATACAACATGGTGACCCCTCTAACCTACACATTCCTTAGGCAATACAACATGGTGACCCCTCTAACCTACACATCCCTCGGGCAATACAACATGGTGACCCCTCTAACCTACACATTCCTTAGGCAATACAACATGGTGACCCCTCTAACCTACACATTCCTTAGGCAATACAACATGGTGACCCCTCTAACCTACACATCCCTCGGGCAATACAACATGGTGACCCCTCTAACCTACACATTCCTTAGGCAATACAACATGGTGACCCCTCTAACCTACACATTCCTTAGGCAATACAACATGGTGACCCCTCTAACCTACACATTCCTTAGGCGATACAACATGGTGACCCCTCTAACCTACACATTCCTTAGGCAATACAACATGGTGACCCCTCTAACCTACACATTCCTTAGGCAATACAACATGGTGACCCCTCTAACCTACACATTCCTTAGGCGATACAACATGGTGACCCCTCTAACCTACACATCCCTCGGGCGATACAACATGGTGACCCCTCTAACCTACACATCCCTCGGGCGATACAACATGGTGACCCCTCTAACCTACACATTCCTTAGGCAATACAACATGGTGACCCCTCTAACCTACACATTCCTCGGGCAATACAACATGGTGACCCCTCTAACCTACACATCCCTCGGGCAATACAACATGGTGACCCCTCTAACCTACACATTCCTTAGGCAATACAACATGGTGACCCCTCTAACCTACACATTCCTTAGGCAATACAACATGGTGACCCCTCTAACCTACACATTCCTTAGGCAATACAACATGGTGACCCCTCTAACCTACACATTCCTTAGGCAATACAACATGGTGACCCCTCTAACCTACACATTCCTTAGGCAATACAACATGGTGACCCCTCTAACCTACACATTCCTTAGGCAATACAACATGGTGACCCCTCTAACCTACACATTCCTTAGGCAATACAACATGGCTGACTACCTCTAACCTACACATGCCTCAGGCGATACAATATGGCCGACCCCCTCTACCTGCACATTCCTTAGGCGATACAACATGGCTGACTACCTATAACCTGCACATCCCTCGGGCGATACAACATGGCCGACCCCCTCTACCTGCACATTCCTTAGGCGATACAACATGGCTGACTACCTCTAACCTACACATGCCTCAGGCGATACAACATGGCCGATCCCCTCTACCTGCACGTCCCTCGGGCAACACAACATGGCCGACGCCCTCTAACCTGCACATCCCACAGGTAATACAACATGGTCGACTCCCCCTAACCTGCACATCCCTTAGGCGATCCAACATGGCCGACCCAACCCTAACCTGCACTTCCCTTGGGCGATACAACATGGCCGACTCAACCCTAACCTGCACATCCCTCGGGCGATACAAGATGGCCGACGCCCCCCCAACCTGCACATCTTTCGGGCGATATAACATGGCTGACACCTCCCCTAACCAGCACATCCCTCGGGCGATACAACATGGCCAACCCAACCCTAACCTGCATATCCCTCGGGTGATAAAACTTGGCCGAACCCCTCTAAACTGCACATCACTCGGGCGATATAACACGGCCTACCCCCTCTTACCTGTACATCCCTCGGGTGATACAACATGGCTGACGCCCCCCAGCCCATACATCCCTAGGGCGATACAACATGGCGGACTCCCCCTAACCTCCACATCCCTTGGGCGATACAACATGGCTGACTCACCCTAATGTGCACGTTCCTCGGGCAACACAACATGGCTGACGCCCTCTAACCTGCACATCCCACAGGCGATATAACATGGCTGACTCTCCCTAACCTGCACATCCCTTAGGTGATACAACATGGCTGACCCAACCCTAACCTGCACATCCCTCGGGCGATAAAACTTGGCCGAACCCCTCTAACCTACACATCCCTCGAGCGATACAGCATGGCCGACGCCCCCCAACCTGCACATCCCTCGGGCGATACAACGTGGCTGACACCCCCCCCAACCTGCACATCCCTTGGGAGATACAACATGGCTGATGCCCCCCAACCTGCACATCCCTCGGGCGATACAACATGGCTGACACCCCCCCAACCTGAACATCCCTTGGGTGATACAACGTTTGCGACCACCCCTAACCTGCACATTCCACAGGTGAGACAACATGGCCGACCCCCCCGAGCCTGCACATCCCTTAAGCGATACAACATGGCTGACCCAACCCTAACCTGCACATCCCTTAGGCGATAAAACCTGGCCGAACCCCTCTAACCTGCACATCCCTCGGGCGATACAACATGACTGACACCCCCCCCCCAACCTGCACATCCCTTGGGCGATACAACATGGCTGACACCCCCCCAACCTGAACATCCCTCGGGTGATACAGTGTTTCCGACCACCCCTAACCTGCACATCCCTCAGGTGAGACAACATGGCTGACCCCCCCCGAAACTGCACATCCCTCGGGCATTACAACATGGCCGACTCCCCCTAACCTGCACATCCCTCAGGTGAGACAACATGGCTGACCCCCCCCGAACCTGCACATCCCTCGGGCATTACAACATGGCCAACTCCCCCTAACCTGCACATCCCTTGGGTGAGACAACATGGCCGACTCCCCCTAACCTGCACATCCCTTGGGTGAGACAACATGGCCGACTCCCCCTAACCTGCACATCCCTCAGGCGAGACAACATGGCTGACCCCCCCCGAACCTGCACATCCCTCGGGCATTACAACATGGCCGACTCCCCCTAACCTGCACATCCCTTGGGTGAGACAACATGGCCGACTCCCCCTAACCTGCACATCCCTCGGGTGATACAACATGGCCGACACCCCCTAACCTGCACATCCCTCGGGTGATACACCATGGCCGACACCCCCTAATCTGCACATCCCTTGGGTGATACACCATGGCTGACCCGCCCAACCTGCACATCCCTCGGGCGATACAACATGACCGACACCTCCCCAACCTGAACATCCCTCGGGTGATACACCATGGCAGACCCGCCCAACCTGAACAGCCCTCGGGTGATACAACATGGCCAACCCGCACTAACCTGCACATCCCTCGGGCAATTCAAAATGGCCGACCGCCCAAATCCCCCCAACTTGCACATCCCTCAGGCGATACAACTTAGCTGACACCGCCCCCACCAACCCGCACATCCCTCAGGCGATACAACATGGCTGATGCCCCCCAACCTGCACATCCCTCGGGCGATACAACATGGCCGACACCTCCCCAACCTGAACAGCCCTCGGGTGATACAACATGGCTGACACCCCCCCAACCTGCATATCCCTCGGGTGATACAACATGGCTGACACCCACCCCCCAACCTGCATATCCCTCGGGTGATACAACATGGCTGACACCCACCCCCCAACCTGCACATCCCTCGGGTGATACAACATGGCTGACACCCCCCCAACCTGAACATCCCTCAGGTGATACAACGTTTCCAACCACCCCTAACCTGCACATCCCTCAGGTGAGACAACATGGCCGACCCCCCCACCCCGAGCCTGCACATCCCTCGGGCAATACAACATGGCCGACACCCCCTAATCTGCACATCCCTCAGGTGATACACCATGGCCGACCCGCCCAACCTGCACATCCGTCGGGCAATACAACATGGCCGACACCCCCTAATCTGCACATCCCTCAGGTGATACACCATGGCCGACCCGCCCAACCTGCACATCCGTCGGGCAATACAACATGGCCGACACCCTCTAACCTGCACATCCCTCGGGCGATACAACATGGCCGACACCCCCTAACCTGAACAGCCCTCGGGTGATACAACATGGCCAACCCGCATTAACCTGCACATCCCTCGGGCGATTCAAAATGGCCGACCGCCCAAATCCCCCCAACCTGCACATCCCTCAGGCGATACAACTTGGCTGACACCCCCCCAACCTGCACATCCCTCAGGCGACACAACATGGCTGATACCCCCCAACCTGCATATCCCTCGGGTGATACAACATGGCTGACACCCCTCCAACCTGAACATCCCTCGGGTGATACAACGTTACTGACCACCCCTAACCTCCACATCCCTCGTGTGATACAACATGGCCGAACCCCCCGAACCTGCACATCCCTCAGGCGATACAACATGGCCAAGTCCCCTTAACCTGCACATCCCTCGGGCGTTACAACATGGCCAACCGCCCCCCCAACCTGCACATCCCTAGGGTGATACAACATGGCTGACCCCCCCCCAACCTGCACAGCCCTCGGACGATACAACATGGCCGACCCCCCCCTAACCTGCACATCCCTCGGGCGATACAACATGGCTGACCCAACCTGAACCTGCACATTCCTCAGGCGATACAACATGGCCGACGCCCCCCAACCTGCACATCCCTCGGGTATACAACATGGCCGACCCCCTCTAACCTGCACATCCCTCGGGCGATAGAACATGGCCAACCCCCTCTAACCTGTTGCATCCCTCGGGCAATACAACGTGGCTGACACCCCCTAACGTGCACATCCCTCAGGCGATACAACATGGCTGACCCCCCCAACCTGCACAGCCCTCGGACGATACAACATGGCCGACCCCCCCCTAACCTGCACATCCCTCGGGCGATACAACATGGCTGACCCAACCTGAACCTGCACATTCCTCAGGCGATACAACATGGCCGACGCCCCCCAACCTGCACATCCCTCGGGTATACAACATGGCCGACCCCCTCTAACCTGCACATCCCTCGGGCGATAGAACATGGCCAACCCCCTCTAACCTGTTGCATCCCTCGGGCAATACAACGTGGCTGACACCCCCTAACGTGCACATCCCTCAGGCGATACAACATGGCCGATGCCCTCTAACCTGCACATCCCTCGGGCGATACAACATGGCTGATCCCCCCTGAGCCTGCGCATCCCTCAGGTGATACACCATGGCCGACCCGCTCAACCTGCACATCCCTCGGGCGATACAACTTGGCTGACACCTCCCCAGCCTGAACAGCCCTTGGGTGATACAACATGGCTGACGCCCCCTAACCTGCACATCTCTCGGGCGATTCAACATGGCCGACCCACCCCCAACCTGCACATCCCTCGGGTGATACACCATGGCCGACTCCCCCGAGCCTGCATATCCCTCCGGTGATACACCATGGCCGACTCCCCCGAGCCTGCACATCCCTCGGGTGATACAACATGGCCGACTCCCCCGAGCCTGCACATCCCTCGGGTGATACAACATGGCCGACTCCCCCGAGCCTGCATATCCCTCGGGTGATACAACATGGCCGACTCCCCCGAGCCTGCACATCCCTCGGGTGATACAACATGGCCGACTCCCCCGAGCCTGCATATCCCTCGGGTGATACAACATGGCCGACCCCCCCGAGCCTGCACATCCCTCAGGTGATACACCATGGCTGACTCCCCCGAGCCTGCATATCCCTCCGGTGATACACCATGGCTGACTCCCCCGAGCCTGCATATCCCTCGGGTGATACAACATGGCTGACTCCCCCGAGCCTGCACATCCCTCGGGTGATACAACATGGCCGACTCCCCCGAGCCTGCATATCCCTCCGGTGATACACCATGGCTGACTCCCCCGAGCCTGCATATCCCTCGGGTGATACAACATGGCTGACTCCCCCGAGCCTGCACATCCCTCGGGTGATACAACATGGCTGACGCCCCCTAACCTGCACATCTCTCGGGCGATTCAACATGGCCGACCCACCCCCAACCTGCACATCCCTCGGGTGATACACCATGGCCGACCCCCCCGAGCCTGCATATCCCTCCGGTGATACACCATGGCCGACTCCCCCGAGCCTGCACATCCCTCGGGTGATACAACATGGCCGACTCCCCCGAGCCTGCATATCCCTCGGGTGATACAACATGGCCGACCCCCCCGAGCCTGCACATCCCTCGGGTGATACAACATGGCCGACCCCCCCGAGCCTGCACATCCCTCGGGTGATACAACATGGCCGACTCCCCCGAGCCTGCACATCCCTCGGGTGATACAACATGGCCGACCCCCCCGAGCCTGCACATCCCTCGGGTGATACAACATGGCCGACCCCCCCGAGCCTGCACATCCCTCGGGTGATACACCATGGCTGACCCCCCCGAGCCTGCACATCCCTCGGGTGATACAACATGGCCGACTCCCCCGAGCCTGCACATCTTTGGGACTGTGGGAGGAAACCCACACAGACACGGGGTAGAATCGAACCTGGGTCCCTGGTGCTCTGAGGCAGCAGTGTTGACCATTGAGCCACTGTGCCAAGATTCTGGGATAGCAATCTAACTGGGAATGGAGTGGATCATTACTATCCCGTCCCGTCCCCCTACACCACCACTGTCCCAGGGGTCCCTGTCTGTGGGAATTACCATGTCACACAACAATAAGCACTCGTTCTTACCTCCAGGATGGATCTGGGATGCGGGAGGTCCTCACCTTGGAAAACTTTCATGTAAACCTGGATCACAGAATACAGGGACAAAAAGGATGAGTGGGGACAGTGGGCCAACGGCTCCGATTTGACAGTAGACACAGAGTGAGGCTGGGACTTCCCCCACCCACCCACCCACCGACCCGTCCGCTCACAGTCTCAGCTCACCGAGTGCAGGGCAACCTCGAGACTCCAGTGTTGCAACTCCCTCCAGGCCTACTCCCAGCTGCTGTCCACAGCCCAGGCTCAAGCAGGGTGAGTGTGTTTGAGACTGTATTGTTTCCCAGTCAAACACCAATGGCTCTCTTCACTGGCTCACCCTCACTCCCAGGTTACAGCGTCTGCATTTTAAATTACAAATCCACCCTCATGCCCTTCCCTATCGCAGTAATCTCCACCAGCCCCTACACCCCCACCTTATCCCTGTAACCCCCCTCCAATCCCTACAACCCCTCCCTATCTCTGTAACCCCCTCCAGCCCCTACACCCCCTCCCTATCTCTGTAACCCCCTCCAGCCCCTACACCCCCTCCCTATCTCTGTAACCCCCTCCAGCCCCTACACCCCCTCCCTATCTCTGTAACGCCCTCTAGCTCCTACACCCCCTCCCTATCTATGGGACAATTTCCTAACCTGCACATCCCTGGACACTATGGGACAATTTCCCATGGCCAATCCACCCTAACCTGCACATCCCTGGGCACTATGGACAATTTCCCACGGCCAATCCACCCTAACCTGCACATCCCTGGGCACTATGGGACAATTTCCCACGGCCAATCCACCCTAACCTGTACATCCCTGGGCACTATGGGACAATTTCCCACGACCAATCCACCCTAACCTGTACATCCCTGGACACTATGGGACAATTTCCCACGGCCAATCCACCCTAACCTGCACATCCCTGGGCACTATGGGACAATTTCCCACGGCCAATCCACCCTAACCTGCACATCCCTGGGCACTATGGGACAATTTCCCACGGCCAATCCACCCTAACCTGCACATCCCTGGGCACCATGGGACAATTTCCCATGGCCAATCCACCCTAACCTGCACATCCCTGGACACTATGGGACAATTTCCCACGGCCAATCCACCCTAACCTGCACATCCCTGGACACTATGGGACAATTTCCCACGGCCAATCCACCCTAACCTGCACATCCCTGGACACTATGGGACAATTTCCCATGGCCAATCCACCCTAACCTGCACATCTTTGGACTGTGGGAGGAAACTGGAGCAGCTGGAGGAATCCCACGCAGTCACGGGGAGAATGTGCAAACTCCACACAGACAGACACCCGAGGGTGGGATCGAACCCGGGTTCCTGGGAGGGCAATGCTAACCACCGAGGCACCGTGCTGCCACCTGTATGTTTGCTTTGCTGCCAGTCTCTGAATCTCTTTTTTGATTTCCTGTTTCGCTTTGAGCACTGAACCTTCTCCGTTCGGCCTGTTTCTCACTCGTAACTGACAATGGGTCATAATCCACCTTTGTCTAAGGGTCTTGCTGTCTAGCTCTGCCTCCAGATGCCCGACCCTTTACTGCCCTGGTTTACCTGAATCATGTCTTCTCCTTTCCATAGGAATGCTCTCCCACAACCTCTTCCTTCAGGCAGAAGATACAGAGGCCTGAACACACGCACCAGCAGCTTCACAAACAGCCTCTTCCTGCCCGTTATTAGACCGATGGACGGACTCCCTAGTCTTATATCATGCTGACCTTGCTAACATTGATCTTGCCCCGTGCACACCCTGTGGAATGGAGGCTGTGTGCCTTGGTCTTTTTGATCTGTACGTCCTGGCTTACTGCGTGTTGCCTGTCCTGCTCACTGTATTTGTGGTGGCGTGGTGGCACGGTGGCACGGTGGTTAGCACTGCTGCCTCACAGCGCCAGAGACCCGGGTTCAACTCCCCCCTCAGGCGACTGACTGTGTGTAGTTTGCACGTTCTCCCTGTGTCTGTGTGGGTTTCCTCCGGGTGCTCCGGTTTCCTCCCACAGTCCGAAGATGTGCTGGCCAGGTGAATTGGCCATGCTAAATTGCCCGTAGTGTTAGGTAAGGGGTAGATGTAGGGGTATGAGTGGGTTGTGCTTCGGCGGGGCGGTGTGGACTTGTTGGGCCGAAGGGCCTGTTTCCATGCTGTAAGTGATCTAATCTATTTTGGTACACATGACAATAAAATTAATCAATCAGAACGTTGGGGGGGGTGGGCACCCACCTTGAAATATTCCAGCAGGTTCCTGCAGGTGACCTTGGAGCCACCAATCTCTTTCTCCACCAGGTTCTCGGGACTGAGCAGTGAGTGGATCAGAGCCTGCAGATTCGTCTTGAAGTCATTGTCGATGTCTGCCCGAGAGAGAGAGAGAGAGGAGGTCGGAGCTAAGTATGATGGGTTGGGGTACAGAGGGGGGAGAGAGGGGCTCATGCTGGGAGAGGGAAAGACATTCTCAACAATCAAACAGGGCTGAGGGTCAGTGAGAGATGGGGCGGGGGACGGGGGGGGGGGGGGGGTGGTGGTTACAGAAGATTGGCATCACCTGCGGCTTGGGAGAAGGACAGCAGTCAGCAAAGAGAGAGAGAGTCAGATAGAGACAGAGAGAGAGATACAGATAGAAAGACAGTCAGATGGAGACAGAGGGAGAGATACAAACAGAAAGACAGTGAGATGGAGACAGAGGGAGAGATACAGGCAGAAAGACAGTCAGATGGAGACAGAGGGAGAGATACAAACAGAAAGACAGTGAGATGGAGACAGAGGGAGAGATACAAACAGAAAGACAGTGAGATGGAGACAGAGGGAGAGATACAAACAGAAAGACAGTGAGATGGAGACAGAGGGAGAGATACAAACAGAAAGACAGTGAGATGGAGACAGAGGGAGAGATACAGGCAGAAAGACAGTGAGATACAGACAGAGGGAGAGATACAAACAGAAAGACAGTGAGATGGAGACAGAGGGAGAGATACAGGCAGAAAGACAGTGAGCTACAGACAGAGGGAGAGATACAAACAGAAAGACAGTGAAATGGAGACAGAGGGAGAGATACAGGCAGAAAGACAGTGAGATACAGACAGAGGGAGAGATACAAACAGAAAGACAGTCAGGTGGAGACAGAGGGAGAGATACAGACAGAAAGACAGTGAGATACAGACAGAGGGAGAGATACAAACAGAAAGACAGTCAGGTGGAGACAGAGGGAGAGATACAGACAGAAAGACAGTGAGATACAGACAGAGGGAGAGATACAGACAGAAAGACAGTGAGATGGAGACAGAGGGAGAGATACAAACAGAAAGACAGTGAGCTACAGACAGAGGGAGAGATACAAACAGAAAGACAGTGAGATGGAGACAGAGGGAGAGATACAGACAGAAAGACAGTCAGATACAGACAGAGGGAGAGATACAGACAGAAAGACAGTCAGATGGAGACAGAGGGAGAGATACAAACAGAAAGACAGTCAGATGAAGACAGAGGGAGAGATACAAACAGAAAGACAGTCAGATACAGACAGAGGGAGAGATACAGACAGAAAGACAGTGAGATACAGACAGAGGGAGAGATACAGACAGAAAGACAGTCAGATACAGACAGAGGGAGAGATACAGACAGAAAGACAGTGAGATGGAGACAGAGGGAGAGATACAGACAGAAAGACAGTCAGATGGAGACAGAGGGAGAGATACAGATAGAAAGACAGTCAGATACAGACAGAGGGAGAGATACAGACAGAAAGACAGTCAGATGGAGACAGAGGGAGATACAGATAGAAAGACAGTCAGATACAGACAGAGGGAGAGATACAGACAGAAAGAACGGGTGCAATACAGGCAGAAAGAGAGTCAGGTGGTGAGATAGAGTGAGATACAGACAGAGGGGGAGAGAGTGAGAAATCGACAAAGTGTGGAGAGTGGGATAGAGGGAATGAGTGAGACAGAGGGCTAGAGTGAGATACAGACATGATGTTGTGGCACCAGTGTTGGATTGGGGGTGGACAAGGTCAGAAGTCACGTGACACCAGGTTATCATCCAGTGGATTTATTTCAAGTCACTTCACCTGATAAAGGAGCAGCGTTCCAAAAATTGGACTATAATCTGGTGTTGAGAAAGTTTTGAGGTACAGACAGAGATGGAGAGAGAGGCACAGAGATGGAGAGAGACAGACAGACAGACAGACAGAGATAGAGAGAAAGAGAGAGGGAGACACTAAGATACAGAGAGAGAGAGAGAGAGAGAGAGAGCCAGATAAATAGGGAGATAGAGTGAGATATAGGCAGAAACAGTCAGAGAGAGGGGTGGGGGGAAGAGTGAGATACAGCAGGAGAGAGAGTTCGATGGAAAGAGACAGAGGGGAGGGAGAGAAAGAGCATGTGAAAGCCAGAGAGACAGACAGAGAAGGAGGGTGATGATCATCAATGAATATATCAAGCTTCAATTCCAAGTTATGTTTTTATAAGAGGACTGATGAACCTCAAAGCTGAGGGGTGGCCGAGTGGTATTATCTGAATAGATCAGTGAGGTCTTGCCTTTTGGGAAGTCGAATCAAGGTAGGAGTTTCGTGGTGAATGGTAGGGCCTGAAGGAGTGTAGTAGAACAGAGGCATCTTGGAGTTCAGGTTCACACCTCTCTGAAAGTGGACTCCGAGGTAGACAAGGCAGTGAAGAAGGCTTTTGGCACACTGTCCTTCATCAATCAGGGCATTGAGAATAGAAGTTGGGAAGTTATATTGCAGTTATACAGGATGCACTTGGAGTATTGTGTTCAGTTTTGGTCACTTTATAGGAAGGATGTTATTAAACTGGAAAGAGTGCAGAAGAAATTCACAAGGATGTTGCCTGGACCCCATGGTCTACGTTATAAGGAGAGGTTAGACAGGCTAGGACTGTTTTCTTTATAGTGTAGGAGGCTGCTTTGGGAACCTTATAGAGGTGTATAAGATCATGAGAGGCATGGATGGGGTGAATGCACTCAGTGTTTTTCCCAGGGTTGGGGAATCGAGGGGGAGAGGGCATCAGTTTAAGGTTAGAGGGGAAAGAATAAAAGGGAATCTGAGGGGAAACCTTTTCATCCAGAGGGTGGTATGCAGATGGAATGAGCTGCCAGTGGAAGGGGTTGGCGCAGGTACATTAACAACATTTAAAAGGCATTTGGACACATACATGGGTAGGAGAGAGTTAGAAGGATATGGGCCAAGTGTAGGGATTTGGGGTTAGCGTGGACGGACCAGTTTGGACCAAAAGGACCAGTCTCCATGCTGTCGAACTCTATGGCTGGGGCTGTTTTCCCTGGAGCGTCGGAGGCTGAGGGGTGACCTTATAGGGGTTTACAAAATCATGAGGGGACATGAATAGGGTAAATAGACAAAGTCTTTTCCCTGGGGTCGGGGATCCATAAGTAGAGAGCTTAGGTTTTAAGGTGAGTGAGGAAAGATACAAAAGGGAGCTGAGAGGCAACTTTTTCACGCAGAGGGTGGTACGTGTATGGAATGAGCTGTCAGAGGATGTGGTGGAGGCTGGTACAATTGCAACATTTAAGAGGCATCTGGATGGGTATATGAATAGGAAGGGTTTGGAGGGATATGGGCCGGGTGCTGGCAGATGGGACGAGATTAGTTCAGGATATCTGGGTCAGCATGGACGGGTTGGACCGAAGGGTCTGTTTCCGTGCTGTGTGAGTGTATGATTCTGACTGGGGTATTTTGCCCGGGGACTGATCCTAACAAGCTGAAGGTTGCAACAAGTGTGGAGGCCGAGGCTCCTGCACTTCTCCTGTCTGAGTACTCTTACACGCCTCAGCTACAGCTTCCCTCCTCTGTCCCTGACAACTGACCAATCCTCAACTGCACGGCTGTCTCCTGGTAAATAATTTGCCCCCTCCCTGTGTAGACAGCCAGGTCTCCAGCCCAGTCACCCTCCGCTGTAGACTTATTTGCCCTGGGCCACACTGACGCTCAGGAGCTCCCACATGCTGCAGTTGCAACGCATCGCCTGTCCTGCCATTCAACAGCTCATCCCGGCTTTGTCTTACGTCAGAGAGGAAGAACCAGTTCCTAACGGATCAAACAGTTAGAGAGAAGCCAAACAGCATCTCCATTCCTGACACGGTCACTCGTCCAACTTCCAGCACTCTGTTCAGCGTCACATTCACGCAGCACCCCTTCCAAACCCAGGAACACGTCCGTCTCAAAGGACAAGGGAAGCAGAGACATGGGAACGCCACACTCTGCAAGTTCCCCTCCAAGCCACTCATCACACCGACTTGGAAATATATCGGCCGTTCCCTCAGTGTAGCTGGGTCAGAATCCTGGGATTCCCTCCCAGAGGACGTTGTGAGTCTACCTATAGCACATGGATTCACCAACGTCCTATACAACCTCAACCTGACGTCCCAACTCCGACACTTGAAGGTCTGAGCAATGAAGGCAAGTGTGCCAAATGCCTTCTTAACCACTCTCTGTATGTGATGCAAACTTCAACCAATTATAAACCTGAACCTCTAGGTTTCTCTGGTCCACGTCACTACCCAACACCCAACATTCACCTGTATAAGCCCTGTCCTTGTGTATTTTACCAAAATCCAATACCTTGCCTTTATCCAAATTAAACTCCATCTGCCACTCCTCAGTCCATTGACCCAATCAAACAATATCCCTTTGTAATCTTACATGATCTTCTTCACTGTCCACTGGACCATCAACCTTACTAGCTAGTAATGCCTTCTAGATTCTCATCGAAATCATTGATACAAATGACATACAAAACTGGGTCCAGTACGGATTAGATTCATAGAATCCCTACTGTGTGGATTCAGGCCATTCAGCCCGACTGGACCACACAGAAGCCACACCCCCTGACCCTATTCCTGTAACCCTGCATTTTCCACGGCCAATCCACCCTAACTTGTACATCCCTGGGCACTATGGGACAATTTCCCATGGCCAAACCACCCTAACCTGCACATCCCTGGGCACTATGGGACAATTTCCCATGGCCAAACCACCCTAACCTGCACATCCCTGGGCACTATGGGACAATTTCCCATGGCCAACCCACCCTAACCTGTACATCCCTGGACACTATGGGACAATTTCCCATGGCCAATCCACCCTAACCTGCACATCCCTGGACACTATGGGACAATTTCCCACGGCCAATCCACCCTAACCTGCACATCCCTGGGCACTATGGGACAATTTCCCATGGCCAATCCACCCTAACCTGCACATCCCTGGGCACTATGGGACAATTTCCCATGGCCAAACCACCCTAACCTGCACATCCCTGGGCACTATGGGACAATTTCCCACGGCCAATCCACCCTAACCTGCACATCCCTGGACACTATGGGACAATTTCCCATGGTCAATCCACCCTAACCTGCACATCCCTGGACACTATGGGACAATTTCCCATGGCCAATCCACCCTAACCTGCACATCCCTGGGCACTATGGGACAATTTCCATGGCCAATCCACCCTAACCTGCACATCCCTGGGCACTATGGGACAATTTCCCACGGTCAATCCACCCTAACCTGCACATCCCTGGGCACTGTGGGACACTTTCCCATGGCGAATCTACCCTAATCTGCACATCCCTGGGCACTATGGGACAATTTCCCAATGGCCAATCCACCCTAACCTGTACATCCCTGGGCACTATGAGACAATTTCCCATGGCCAATCCACCCTAACCTGCACATCCCGGGACACTATGGGACAATATCCCATGGCCAATCCACCCTAACCTGCACATCCCTGGACACTATGGGACAATATCCCACGGCCAATCCGCCCTAACTTGCACATCCCTGGACACTATGGGACAATTTCCCACGGCCAATCCGCCCTAACCTGCACATCCCTGGGCACTATGGGACAATTTCCCATGGCCAATCCACCCGAATCTGTGCATCCCTGGGCACTATGGGACAATTTCCCATGGCCAATCCACCCGAATCTGTGCATCCCTGGACACTATGGGACAATTTCCCATGGCCAATCCACCCTAACCTGTACATCCCTGGACACTATGGGACAATTTCCCACGGCCAAACCACCCTAACCTGCACATCCCTGGGCACTATGGGACAATTTCCCATGGTCAATCCACCCTAACCTGCACATCCCTGGGCACTATGGGACAATTTCCCATGGCCAATCCACCCTAACCTGCACATCCCTGGGCACTATGGGACAATTTCCCATGGCCAATCCACCCTAACCTGCACATCCCTGGGCACTATGGGACAATTTCCCATGGCCAATCCACCCGGACCTGTGCATCCCTGGGCACTATGGGACAATTTCCCATGGCCAATCCACCCTAACCTGCACATCCCTGGGCACTATGGGACAATTTCCCATGGCCAATCCACCCTAACCTGCACATCCCTGGGCACTATGGGACAATTTCCCACGGCCAATCCACCCTAACCTGTGCATCCCTGGACACTACAGGACAATTTCCCATGGCCAATCCACCCTAACCTGCACATCCCTGGACACTATGGGACAATTTCCCATGGCCAATCCACCCTAACCTGCACATCCCTGGACACTATGGGACAATTTCCCACGGCCAATCCACCCTAACCTGCACATCCCTGGATACTATGGGACAATTTCCCATGGCCAATCCACCCGAACCTGTGCATCCCTGAACACTATGGGACAATTTCCCACGGCCAATCCACCATAACCTGTGCATCCCTGGGCACTATGGGACAATTTCCCACGGCCAATCCACCATAACCTGTGCATCCCTGAACACTATGGGACAATTTCCCACGGCCAATCCACCATAACCTGTACATCCCTGGGCACTATGGGACAATTTCCCATGGCCAATCCACCCTAACCTGCACATCCCTGGACTCTATGGGACAATTTCCCACGGCCAATCCACTCGAACCTGTGCATCCCTGAACACTATGGGACAATTTCCCACGGCCAATCCACCATAACCTGTACATCTTTGGAGTGTGGGAGGAAACCGGAGCACCCAGAGGAAACCCACGCAGACACGGGGAGAATGTGCAAACTCCACACAGACAGTCGCCTGAGGCTAGAATCAAACCCAGGTCCCTGGCGCTGGGAGGCAGCAGTGCTAACCACTGAGGCACCATGCCATCTTACTGGGTAATAAATTATGTGCTACCCACATCCCTCGGATGAATATAAACTCGTGATTGTACCTCATGGGAATGGCCTTCATTGGTTGCAGAGTGCTTTGGATGGTCCTAATGTGGAACCGAAATGGAGGGACATTATTCACAGAAGATGCCCAGAGCAGAAGGAATAACAGAGCTCCCGGATCAATGCCAGTACCTACCTTTCAGCTTGCCATCGAAGGCAGGGTTGGTGGCGACCTTGAGCCCTGGGTGGGGCATGAGGAAACACTGGAGATGATTGAAGCAAGAGTGGATGT
The DNA here is from genome assembly GCF_047496795.1 of Chiloscyllium punctatum. NCBI lineage: Eukaryota > Metazoa > Chordata > Chondrichthyes > Orectolobiformes > Hemiscylliidae > Chiloscyllium > Chiloscyllium punctatum. Next base: position 77,359,158 of record NC_092769.1, read on the forward strand.
GTTTGCGCACCAACTGCAGCTCCTCGTGTTGGTGAGGTTTGACCTGGGAGCAAGGAGGCAATCACGAAACAGTGAGACTGGCCGAGGTCCCCAGTGGAACACCATTCACCTCGTGTTACCCCCCAATGTACACTCTCCCGAAAACCTCACACTCTCTCCAGCACCACTGTATCACATGTAAAGGGAGCTTTACTCTGTATCTAACCCCGTGCTGTCCCTGTCCTGGGGAGTGTTTGATGGGGGGACAGTGTAGAGGGAGCTTTACTCTGTATCTAACCCTGTGCTGTCCCTGTCCCTCGGAGTGTTTGATGGGGGGACAGTGTAGAGGGAGCTTTACTCTGTATCTAACCCTGTGCTGTCCCTGTCCCTCGGAGTGTTTGATGGGGGGACAGTGTAGAGGGAGATTACTCTGTATCTAACCCTGTGCTGTCCCTGTCCTGGGGAGTGTTTGATGGGGGGACAGTGCAGAGGGAGCTTTACTCTGTATCTAACCCCGTGCTGTCCCTGTCCCTGGGAGTGTTTGATGGGGGGACAGTGTAGAGGGAGCTTTACTCTGTATCTAACCCCGTGCTGTCCCTGTTCCTGGGAGTGTTTGATGGGGGGACAGTGTAGAGAAAGCTTTACTCTGTATCTAACCCCGTGCTGTCCCTGTCCTGGGGAGTGTTTGATGGGGGGACAGTGTAGAGAAAGCTTTACTCTGTATCTAACCCCATGCTGTCTAACCCTGTCCCGGGAGTGTTTGATAGAGCCCACCTCAACAATATCTAAGCCCCGTCGTCCATGCTTGGTTCTCGAACCCTCGACTCCCCCTTACCCAATAAAAATCTCTCAGTCTCAGCTCTGAAGTTTCCGATTGTGTTGTGTAAGAGTTCCACGTTCCCAAACCCCAGAGGAATGCAGAGGGAGCGCTGGCTGGCGTTACCCCCCCCCCCCACCACCCCGAACGGTGCGGCCCGAATGTGAACGTTTTGCCCCATGATTTAAACAGCCACCCACAGGGACGCGACTCGCCTCTCTCCACTGAGCCCCTGTCATCTCACATCGCCATCGCACCCCGCTCTGTATCCGCACTGGACAAGGAGGCAAGAGGGGTGACCATTCTGAGATGTTTGGGGCCGCTCCTCACCTGGAGTCGCCTCTCCAAAAAATCTTTGCCCCCTTCCAATCCGAATGGATACTCATAAGGAAAGCTCCAATCCCGGACCAGAAACATCAGAGTCTACAGAGGATGGGAGAAAGCAGCACATTGAAATCGCTTTCAGTGTCACCTGTTTTTTTAGATTTGATTCCCTACAGTGTGGAAACAGGCCCAACCAGTCCACACCAACCCTCCGAAGAGTAACCCACCCAGACATATTTCCCATGGACTAATGCACCTAACATTCTGGAACAATTTCCCATGACCAATCCACCCTAACCTGCACATCCCTGGGCATTATGGGACAATTTCCCAATGGCCAATCCACCCTAACCTGCACATCCCTGGGCATTATGGGACAATTTCCCAATGGCCAATCCACCCTAACCTGCACATCCCTGGGCACTATGGGACAATTTCCCATGACCAATCCACCCTAACCTGCACATCCCTGGGCACTATCGGACAATTTCCCATGGCCAATCCACCCTAACCTGCACATCCCTGGGCACTATGGGACAATTTCCCAATGGCCAATCCACCCTAACCTGCACATCCCTGGGCACTATGGGACAATTTCCCATGGCCAATCCACCCTAACCTGCACATCCCTGGGCATTATGGGACAATTTCCCAATGGCCAATCCACCCTAACCTGCACATCCCTGGGCACTATGGGACAATTTCCCATGACCAATCCACCCTAACCTGCACATCCCTGGGCACTATGGGACAATTTCCCATGGCCAATCCACCCTAACCTGCACATCCCTGGACACTATGGGACAATTTCCCATGACCAATCCACCCTAACCTGCACATCCCTGGGCACTATGGGACAATTTCCCACGGCCAATCCACCCTGACCTGCACATCCCTGGGCACTATGGGACAATTTCCCAAGGCCAATCCACCCTAACCTGCACATCCCTGGACACTATGGGACAATTTCCCACGGCCAATCCACCCTAACCTGTACATCCCTGGACACTATGGAACAATTTCCCACGGCCAATCCACCCTAACCTGCACATCTTTGGACTGTGGGAGGAAACCCACGCAGACACGGGGAGAATGTGCAAACACCACACAGACAGTCGCCCGAGGCTGGAATCGAACCTGGGACCCTGGTGCTGTGAGGCAGCAGTGCCAACCACTGAGCCACCATGCCACCCCATTTCACTCTGTGTCATAGAATCCTCCAGATGTACAGCTCTGAAACAGACCCTTCGGCCCAACCCGTCCATGCTGACCATATATCCCAACCCAATCTAGTCCCATTTCCCAGCACCCGGCCCATATCCCTCCAAACCCTTCCTATTCATATACCCATCCAAATGCCTCTTAAATGTTGCAATTGTACCAGCCTCCACCACATCCTCTGGCAGCTCATTCCATACACGTACCACCCTCTGTGTGAAAAAGTTGCCCCTTGGGTCTCTTTTATATCTTTCCCCTCTCACCCTAAACCTATGCCCCTCTAGTTCTGAACTCCCCCACCCCAGGGAAAAGACTTTGTCTATTTACCCTATCAATGACCCTCATAATTTTGTAAACCTCTATAAAGTTACCCCTCAGCCTCCGACGCTCCAGGGAAAACAGCCCCAGCCTGTTCAGCCTCTCCCTGTAGCTCAGATCCTGCAACCCTGGCAACATCCTTGTAAATCTCCATCTGCCTCCAATCTGTTTCCTTCAATCTCTTTCTCCATTTGTCTCCCCCATCCCTCCTTATCTATATATCTCTCTCCATCTCTGTTTATCCCCCCTCTCTGCCTATCTCTCTATCTCCCTGTGTCTCCCATTCTGTCTCTCAATCTCTGTCTCCTTCCATTTCTCTCTCCCTCTGTCTCCTTGTCCCTCCGCATATTTCTCTCTCTCTCTGTCTCCATCTTTGTTTCCCTCTCTATTTGCCCCACTCTCTCTCTGTCCAGTCTCCCTGATTCCCTCCGTGTATCTCTCTCTCTCTCTCTCTCTCTGTCTCTATCTATCTTCGTCTCCCCGTATTCCCCTGTTTCTCTTGTTCTGTCTACGTTTCTGTCTCTCTCGCTCTGCCTCCCACAGTCTCTCTCTTATTTTCAGTAAGAGAGACGGGGCTGGGGGATTAAGGAAGGCTGCATCTGCAGGGATCAGAGGGAACACGCTCTTGATTCCCCTTCGTGCAGCACAAGGGCAGTGAAAGGGGGACCCTTCTCTCACACAGTGTTGCCTCATTGACTCAGCATTTGACAGGAAGGACTCGTGGTTGCAAATTGGATGGATTGGGAAATGGGGAATGCAAACAAGTCGCTGTGAGGCTGGCGGATTGAGGAGGTTGATGAGGAGTTCTTGTTGTATCCTGTCCCTGTGACAGTGCTGCTGTACCTGGAAAGGCTTGAGTGAGGTCTCATCCATAGCCAAACGTCCATATTCAGTGAAGAGCTGCAACAGAAACGTTACAGGCAAACAAGGCCACAGAACCAAGCAGGAGCCCGCTCGATGTTAAAATCGGATTAGCTTTCCGACGGGTAGCCTACTCAATACTTTACAAAGCCCATGTCCGTCTCGTAACACTGGGGGGTCACTCACACCTCAGACTACAGGGACTCTCGGTCCAAGACGCACTCCAGAAACCAGAGATCATCCAGCATGAAAATACGGTTATTGAGGGAGGGAGCACTGTCAGAGAGTCAGTGCTGAGGGAGTGGGCGCACTGTCGGAGGGTCAGTGCTGAGGGAGGGGGGCACTGTCGGAGGGTCAGTGCTGAGGGAGTGGGCGCACTGTCGGAGGGTCAGTGCTGAGGGAGTGCCGCACTGTCGGAGGGTCAGTACTGAGGGAGTGGGCACTGTCGGAGGGTCAGTACTGAGGGAGTGGGCACTGTCGGAGGGTCAGTGCTGATGGAGTGGGCACTGTCAGAGGGTCAGTGCTGAGGGAGTGGGCACTGTCGGAGGGTCAGTGCTGAGGGAGCGGGGACTGTCAGAGGGTCAGTGCTGAGGGAACGGGCACTGTTGGATGTTCAATGCTGAGGGAGCGGGCACTGTTGGAGGGTCAGTGCTGAGGGAGTGGACAGTGTCGGAGGGTCAATGCTGAGGGAGTGTGCACTGTCGGAGGATCAATGCTGAGAGAGTGGGCACTGTCGGAGGGTCAGTGCTGTGGGAGTGGGCACTGTTTGAGGGTCGGTGCTGAGGGACTGGGGACTGTCGGAGGGTCAGCGCTGAGGGAGGGGGCACTGTCAGAGGGTTTGTGCTGAGGGAGTGGGCCCTGTCGGAGGGTCAGTGTTGAGGGAGTGGGCACTGTCGGAGGGTCAGTGTTGAGGGAGTGGGCACTGTTGGAGGGTCAGTGCTGAGGGAGTGGACAGTGTCGGAGGGTCAATGCTGAGGGAGTGGGCACTATCGGAGGATCAGTGCTAAGGGAGCGGGCACTGTCGGAGGGTCAGTGCTGTGGGAGTGGGCACTGTCGGAGGGTCAGTGCTGAGGGAATGGGCACTGTCGGAGGGTCAGTGCTGAGGGAGTGGGCACTGTTTGAGGGTCGGTGCTGAGGGAGTGGGGACTGTCGGAGGGTCAGCGCTGAGGGAGGGGGCACTGTCAGAGGGTTAGTGCTGAGGGAGTGGGCACTGTCGGAGGGTCAGTGTTGAGGGAGTGGGCACTGTTGAAGGGTCAGTGCTGAGGGAGTGTGCACTGTCAGAGGGTCAGTGCTGAGGGAGTGGGCCCTGTCGGAGGGTCAGTGTTGAGGGAGTGGGCACTGTCGGAGGGTCAGTGTTGAGGGAGTGGGCACTGTTGGAGGGTCAGTGCTGAGGGAGTGTGCACTGTCGGAGGGTCAGTGCTGAGGGAGTGGGCACTGTCGGAGGATCAGTGCTAAGGGAGCGGGCACTGTCGGAGGGTCAGTGCTGTGGGAGTGGGCACTGTTTGAGGGTCGGTGCTGAGGGAGTGGGGACTGTCGGAGGGTCAGCGCTGAGGGAGGGGGCACTGTCAGAGGGTTAGTGCTGAGGGAGTGGGCACTGTCGGAGGGTCAGTGTTGAGGGAGTGGGCACTGTCGGAGGGTCAGTGTTGAGGGAGTGGGCACTGTTGAAGGGTCAGTGCTGAGGGAGTGTGCACTGTCAGAGGGTCAGTGCTGAGGGAGTGGGCCCTGTCGGAGGGTCAGTGTTGAGGGAGTGGGCACTGTCGGAGGGTCAGTGTTGAGGGAGTGGGCACTGTTGGAGGGTCAGTGCTGAGGGAGTGTGCACTGTCGGAGGGTCAGTGCTGAGGGAGTGGGCACTGTCGGAGGATCAGTGCTAAGGGAGCGGGCACTGTCGGAGGGTCAGTGCTGTGGGAGTGGCACTGTTTGAGGGTCGGTGCTGAGGGAGTGGGGACTGTCGGAGGGTCAGCGCTGAGGGAGGGGGCACTGTCAGAGGGTTAGTGCTGAGGGAGTGGGCACTGTCGGAGGGTCAGTGTTGAGGGAGTGGGCACTGTTGGAGGGTCAGTGCTGAGGGAGTGGACAGTGTCGGAGGGTCAATGCTGAGGGAGTGGGCACTGTCGGAGGATCAATGCTGAGGGAGTGTGCACTGTCGGAGGATCAATGCTGAGGGAGTGGGCACTGTCGGAGGGTCAGTGCTAAGGGAGCGGGCACTGTCGGAGGGTCAGTGCTGAGGGAATGGGCACTGTCGGAGGGTCAGTGCTGAGGGAATGGGCACTGTCGGAGGGTCAGTGCTGAGGGAGTGGGCACTGTTTGAGGGCCGGTGCTGAGGGAGTGGGGACTGTCGGAGGGTCAGCGCTGAGGGAGTGGGCCCTGTCGGAGGGTCAGTGCTGAGGGAATGGGCACTGTCGGAGGGTCAGTGCTGAGGGAGTGGGCACTGTTTGAGGGCCGGTGCTGAGGGAGTGGGGACTGTCGGAGGGTCAGTGCTGAGGGAGTGGGCACTGTTTGAGGGCCGGTGCTGAGGGAGTGGGCACTGTCGGAGGATCAGTGCTGAGGGAGTGGACAGTGTCAGAGGGTCAGCGCTGAGGGAGAGGGCACTGTCGGAGGGTCAGTGCTGAGGGAGTGGGCACTGTTGGAGGGTCAGCGCTGACGGAGAGGGCACTGATTCCTGTAAAATTCCATTTGAGTCAGTGATGTCCGTTGGGAAAGAGAAATCTGCCATCCTTCCGCAGTCTGGCTCACATGCGCCTCACCCCACACAGCGATGTGGCTCAGTCTTAAATGCCCCCTGAAACGGCAGAACGCAACACTCAATACAGGGGTATTTAGAAATGTCCAACATCCCATAATAGAATAAAGAATGGTTACCCCAGTTACACAGACCAACCTGGAGATGCTGTAAGTCATCCTCCTGAATATTGTTTGTTAAGTTATACACCTGAAACAATGCAGAGAGAGTTGATGGCAAAATGAAAGATTCCAGGACAAAGTGAAAAGGGGCGATCAAATTGACTGAGCGACTTTGGAAGCAGAAAGCATTAGTGCTTTTTAGACAAGAGGATCATAGTGATAGATAAGCCGGGACCTGTGTTGACTCCACTGCTCTTTTCAATAAATATTAATGTCACGGTGGCTCAGTGGTTAGCGCTGCTGCCTGACAGCTCCGGAGTACTGGGTTCGATCCCACCCTCGGGCAACTGTCTCTACAGGGTTTGCACGTTCTCCCTGGGTCTGTGTGGGTTTCCTCCGGGTGCTCCAGTTTCCTCCCACAGTCCAAAGATGTACAGGTATAGGTGGATTGGCCGTGGGAAATTGTCCCATAGTGACCAGGGATGTGCAGGTTAGGGTGGATTGGCCATGGGAAATTGTCCCATAGTGTCCAGGGATGTGCTGGTTAGGGTGTATTGGCCATGGGAAATTGTCCCATAGTGTCCAGGGATGTGCAGGTTAGGGTGTATTGGCCGTGGGAAATTGTCCCATAGTGTCCAGGGATGTGCAGGTTAGGGTGTATTGGCCATGGGAAATTGTCCCATAGTGTCCAGGATGTGCAGGTTAGGGTGGATTGGCCATGGGAAATTGTCCCATAGTGCCCAGGGATGTGCAGGTTAGGGTGGGTTGGCCGTGCTAAATTGCCCATAGTGCCCAGGGATGTGCAGGTTAGGGTGGATTGGCCATGGGAAATTGTCCCATAGTGTCCAAGGATGTGCAGGTTAGGGTGGATTGGCCATGGGAATCTGTCCCATAGTGCCCAGGGATGTGCAGGTTAGGGTGGATTGGCCATGGGAAATTATCCCATAGTGCTCAGGGATGTATAGGTTAGGGTGGATTGGCCGTGGGAAAATGTCCCATAGTGTCCAGGGATGTGCAGGTTAGGGTGGATTGGTCATGGGAAATTGTCCCATAGTGTCCAGGGATGTGCGGCTTAGGGTGGATTGGCCATGGGAAATTGTCCCATAGTGTCCAGGGATGTGCAGGTTAGGGTGGATTGGTCATGGGAAATTGTCCCATAGTGTCCAGGGATGGGTGGATTGGTCATGGGAAATTGTCCCATAGTGCCCAGGGATGTGCAGGTTAGGGTGGATTGGCCGTGGGAAATTGTCCCATAGTGCCCAGGGATGTGCAGGTTAGGGTGGATTGGTCGTGCGAAATTGTCCCATAGTGCCCAGGGATGTGCAGGTTAGGGTGGATTGGCCGTGGGAAATTGTCCCATAGTGCCCAGGGATGTGCAGGTTAGGGTGGATTGGCCGTGGGAAATTGTCCCATAGTGCCCAGGGATGTGCAGGTTAGGGTGGATTGGCCGTGGGAAATTGTCCCATAGTGCCCAGGGATGTGCAGGTTAGGGTGGATTGGTCGTGCGAAATTGTCCCATAGTGCCCAGGATGTGCAGGTTAGGGTGGATTGGCCGTGGGAAATTGTCCCATAGTGCCCAGGGATGTGCAGGTTAGGGTGGATTGGCCGTGGGAAATTGTCCCATAGTGCCCAGGGATGTGCAGGTTAGGGTGGATTGGTCGTGCGAAATTGTCCCATAGTGTCCAGGGATGTGCAGGTTAGGGTGGATTGGCCGTGGGAAATTGTCCCATAGTGTGCAGTTTAGGGCGGGCTAGTCATGGGAAGTGCATGGTTCCAGGGGTGGGGAGTGGGGGAATGGGTCTGGGTGAGATGCGGGGTCAGTGTGGACTCAATGGGCCAAATGGCCTGCTCCCACACCGCAGGGATTCTAATGATTTGGATTTGTGGTACACTGTTCCGTGGTTTGTGGAAGATAACAAAACTAGGGAGAAGGACAGCAACAGATTTTGGAGAGACATTGGGCAGATGCAGGTGAACCGAGGATGTGTGAGCAGCTGCTGGGAAGAGTTCGCCCAGGTGGAGAGACAGATTTGTTTAAAGTCACTCCTGACCTCGGTGTCACTGACTGGACCTGTATTCATTGGCCATCCCTAGTTGTCCTTGAGAGGGCTCTGGTGAGCTGACTTTGTTAACTGCTCCAGCCTGTTGAGTGTTGGCACATCCACCCTCCCTCAAGGCAAGGAGTTCCAGGATTTTGAGCTGAGTTTCAAAAAAGTGGAACAGATTTAACTGGTTTGGAGGGACCTGGGGGCTGTTTATCACGAAGTTGCAAGGACAGGTTTTAATTTGATTGATTCTTGTCATTTGTACCTAGGTACAGTGGAAGTTTTGTTTTGTGTGTGGTACAGGCAGGTTATACCATAGTGCATCAGGGTGATGGAACAGAGCAAGGAATACAGTGTTACAGCTGCAGAGAAGGTACACAGAGTGCAAGATCAACATTTAGATTCGATTAGATTCCCTACAGTGTGGAAACAGGCCCTTTGGCCCAACAAGTCCACACCGACCCTCCGAAGAGTAACCCACCCAGACCCATTTCCCTCTGACTAATGCACCTATCACGATGAGCAATTTAGAATGGCCAATCCACCCAAACCTGCACATCTTTGGATTGTGGGAGGAAACCGGAGCACCCGGAGGAAACCCACACAGACACAGGGAGAAGATGCAAACTCCCCACAGACAGATGCCCGAGGCTGAAATCGAACCCAGGTCCCTGACGCTGGGAGGCAGCAGTGCTAACCACTGAGCCACCGTGCTGAGCAATCTAATAACAGCGGGGAAGAAGCTGTTCTTGAATCTGTTGATACGTGTGTTTAAGCTTTTGTATCTTCTGCCAGACAGGAGAGAGTAGGGGGAGATTCTAACCAGGCTGGGAGGGGTCTGTGATGATGTCGGCTGCCTTCCCCAGGCAGTGGGACGTGTAGATGGAATCAGTGGATGGAAGGTTGGGTTTGTGCGATGGTCTGGGCTGGGTTCACAGCTCCCTGGAGCTCCTCCCGGTCCTCGTCAGAGAAGTTGTCATCCCACACCGTGATGCACCCAGATAGAACACTTTCTACAGTGCATCTGTAAAAATTCAGGTGCAGAAGCTTGTTAAACGAGACGGACAGAATCCTCGACTTTATAAACAGTGAGTAAGAGCAAAGAAATTATGTTAAACTCACTTATCAAAGGTGGATTAGGTTCGAGAAAGACGTTGGGTTGAATTCTGGCCCCCACGTTTTAGGAAGGATGTCAAGACTTGTAGAGAGTGAGGAGGGAAATTTACTGAAATGGGACCAAGGGTAAGGGAGGACAGCGATTAGTGAGTTTTCAGATTTGTAGCTCAGGTTGAGGTTCTGGATGTAGGTTTGCTC
>NC_092769.1:77368971-77391471 GCF_047496795.1 Chiloscyllium punctatum
TGAGACCAAGAGGGCAGAGTCTGGAGCGCGCTGGCTCAGACTGAAGACTGGGGGGGGGAGAGGGAAACAGACGAAAAGGGTGGGGAGGAACAGAAACTGAAAGGGGATCTCTGCAGAGGACAGCGAACACACTCCAAGGTTGTGAAGCCTTCACTGCACGCCACACCCGGCCACGCCCTACCTGCACAGAGCTGGTCATGGCACTCAGGGCGAAGATAGTGGCGCAGTCCTTCACCGTCGACTGGCTGTCAAAGGCTCCCTGAGTGTCCATCAGCAACACAGCGACCTAGGGGGCAAAAAGCAAGGGGGGAGAGGTCACCAGGTTGTTGGTGGCAAGGTCATGCTGCAGGAGCGAGAGACAAATAAGCTCAGCTACTTCAGCAATGACCCTACCAGAGTCCCCACTCCCTCAGCACTGACCCCCCGACGGTGCCCACTCCCTCAGCACTGACCCTCCGACAGTGCCCACTCCCTCAGTGCTGACCCTCTGACAGTGCCCGCTCCCTCAGCACTGACCCTCTGACAGTCCCCACTCCCTCAGTGCTGACCCTCTGACAGTGCCCACTCCCTTGGCACTGACCCTCTGACAGTGCCCACTCCCTCAGCACTGACCCCCCGACGGTGCCCACTCCCTCAGCACTGACCCTCTGACAGTGCCCGCTCCCTCAGCACTGACCCTCCGACAGTGCCCACTCCCTCAGTGCTGACCCTCTGACAGTGCCCACTCCCTCAGTGCTGACCCTCTGACAGTGCCCACTCCCTCAGCACTGACCCTCTGACAGTGCCCACTCCCTCAGCACTGACCCTCTGACAGTGCCCGCTCCCTCAGCACTGACCCTCTGACAGTGCCATCTCCCTCAGCGCTGACCCTACCAGAGTCTCCACTCTCTCAGCACTGACCCTACCAGAGTCTCCACTCCCTCAGCACTGACCCTCTGACAGTGCCCACTCACTCAGCACTGACCCTCTGACAGTGCCCGCTCCCTCAGCATCGACCCTCCGACAGTGCCCACTCCCTCAGCACTGATCCTCCGACAGTGCCCTGTCCCTCAGCACTGACCCTCCAACAGTGCCCACTCCCTCAGCACCAACCCTCGAACAGTGCCCACTCCCTCAGCACTGACCCTCCGACAGTGCCCACTCCCTCAGCACTGACCCTTCCGACAGTGCCCATCCCTCAGCACTGACCCTCTGATAGTGCCCACTCCCTCAGCACTGACCCTTCCGACAGTGCCCACTCCCTCAGCACTGACCCTCTGACAGTGCCCACTCCCTCAGCCCTGAGCCTCTGACAGTGCCCAGTCCCTCAGCACTGACCCTCCGACAGTGCCCACTCCCTCAGCACTGACCCTCTGACAGTGCCTGCTCCCTCAGTCCTGAGCCTCTGACAGTGCCCACTCCCTCAGCACTGACCCTCCGACAGTGTCGCCTCCCTCAGCACTGACCCTCTGACAGTGCCCCCTCCCTCAGCACTGACCCTCCGACAGTGCCCCCTCCCTCAGCACTGACCCTCCGACAGTGCCCACTCCCTCAGCACTGACCCTCCGACAGTGCCCACTCCCTCAGCACTGCTCCTCCGACAGTGCCCGCTCCCTCAGCCCTGAGCCTCTGACAGTGCCCACTCCCTCAGCACTGACCCTCCGACAGTGCCCACTACTTCAGCACTGACCCTCCGACAGTGCCCGCTCCCTCAGCCCTGAGCCTCTGACAGTGCCCACTCCCTCAGCCCTGAGCCTCTGACAGTGCCCCCTCCCTCAGCACTGACCCTCCGACAGTGCCCACTCCCTCAGCACTGACCCTCCCACAGTGCGGCAGATCCAGGAATTATGGAAAGGTGTCTCCCGATCCCAATCCCACTCCGGCTGGGATGGTGAAGTCTCTGTACCTTTTTCCCATTTGGTTTCTGAACAATGAAGACTTCAGTCCAGATGAGGATCCCATTGGTGTCAGGGTCAGACCCTCCCCTCCAGGAAAACCCAGTCAGTGGTTTATCATCACGGCCGAGCCAGTTCACTGTCGATCCAAACTTCTGCAGGTGGAACACACACAGCACCATGGAGTGTCTTAGCAGGTCCACCCTGTGGCATTCCCCCAACCCACAGTGCCATCTCCCCCTCCAGCCCCTATACCCCCTCCCTATCTCTGTAACCCCCTCCAGCCCCTACACCCCCTCCCTATCTCTGTAACCCCCCTCCAGCCCCGACACCCCCTCCCTATCTCTGTAACCCCCCCTCCAGCCCCTTCACCCCCTCCCTATCTCTGTAACCCCCTCCAGCCCCTACACCCCCTCCCTATCTCTGTAACCCCCTCCAGCCCCTACACCCCCTCCCTATCTCTGCAACCCCCTCCAGCCCCTACACCCCCTCCCTATCTCTGTAACCCCCTCCAGCCCCTACACCCCCTCCCTATCTCTGTAACCCCCCTCCAGCCCCTACACCCCCTCCCTATCTCTGTAACCCCCTCCAGCCCCTACACCCCCTCCCTATCTCTGTAACCCCCTCCAGCCCTACACCCCCTCCCTATCTCTGTAACCCCCTCCAGCCCCTACACCCCCTCCCTATCTCTGTAACCCCCTCCAGCCCCTACACCCCCTCCCTATCTCTGTAACCCCCTCCAGCCCCTACCCCCCTCCCTATCTCTGTAACCCCCTCCAGCCCTACACCCCCTCCCTATCTCTGTAACCCCCTCCAGCCCCTACACCCCCTCCCTATCTCTGTAACCCCCTCCAGCCCCTACACCCCCCTCCCTATCTCTGTAACCCCCTCCAGCCCCTACCCCCCCTCCCTATCTCTGTAACCCCCTCCAGCCCCTACACCCCCTCCCTATCTCTGTAACCCCCTCCCTATCTCTGTCACCCCCTCAAGCCCCTACACCCCCTCCCTATCTCTATAACCCCCTCCAGCCCCTACACTCCCTCCCTATCTCTGTAACCCCCTCCAGCCCCTACACTCCCTCCCTATCTCTGTAACCCCCTCCAGCCCCTACACCCCCTCCCTATCTCTGTAACCCCCTCCAGCCCCTACACCCCCTCCCTATCTCTGTAACCCCCTCCAGCCCCTACACCCCCTCCCTATCTCTGTAACCCCCTCCCTATCTCTGTAACCCCCTCCAGCCCCTACACCCCCTCCCTATCTCTGTAACCCCCTCCAGCCCCTACACCCCCTCCCTCTCTGGGTCTCTCCCTCCAATCCCGGCCTCTGGACCATCTCCTGATTCCCATCTCCCCGTCACTGGGGGCCGTGTCTCCAGCTGCCTGATGCCCTGAGATCGGGAATGGCCCCCCCAACCCCTCTCTCTGCCTTCCCCGTTAAGCCGTTACCCGTCTGTGTTTCCGAGCGTGTGTCCACACCGGGAGCGGGGTTTGGGAGGCGGCGTGGGGAGGGCGAGGTACCACTACCTGTTTGTACATGAACCGCAGCATGAAGTCCAAGAGGAAGGATTTGCCCTTGCGGAAGGCACCAGCCACTGCCAGGAGCACCACGTTGAGATCCTGGACTGCTTCCCCCAGCAGAATGCTCTCCAAGGCCTTGGTGTCCAGTTGGAAGGAGTGATCATTCTTCTCAAAGCGGATGATCTGCAGGGATCTGGCCAACTGGCACGACATGTCGCCTGCGAGAGAGAGAGAGAGGGCACAGAGGGAACCCGCTGTTACTCCCTGGCACGGGCTGGCAAACAGCACTCTGGATGTCCCCCAGCCAACGGAATACACGGTCCAATGTGGGAAACGTTGCGGTCTCCCTGTGCACGGTCAGATCCCACTCACAGCAATAAAAGAGTGACCCAGACTGTCCGCCCTGAGTGAGGGATAAATATCGGACCTCAGCACCCCTGCCACAACTCCCCCAGCACTGACCCTCCGACAGTGCCCACTCCCCCAGCACTGACCCTCCGACAGTGCCCACTCCCTCAGCACTGACCCTCCGACAGTTCCCACTCCCTCAGCACTGACCCTCCGACAGTGCCCACTCCCTCAGCACTGACCCTCCGACAGTGCCCGCTCCCTCAGCACTGACCCTCCGACAGTGCCCACTCCCTCAGCACCCACACCCTCAGCACTGACCCTCCAATGGTGCGGCACTCCCTCAGCACTGACCCTCCGACAGTGCCCACTCCCCCAGCATGACCCTCCGACAGCGCCCACTCCCAGTACTGACCCTCCGACAGTGCCCACTTCCTCAGCACTGACCCTCCAATGGTGCGGCACTCCCTCAGCACTGACCCTCCGACAGTGCCCACTCCCTCAGCACTGACCCTCCGACTGTGGCTGCTCCCTCAGCACTGACCCTCTGATTGTGCCCGCTCCCTCAGTACTGACCCTCCGACTGTGCCCACTCCCTCAGCACTGACCCTCTGACAGTGCCCACTCCGTCAGCACGGACCCTCCGACAGTGCCCACCCCTTCAGTACTGACTCTCCCAGAGTCCCCACTCCCTCAGTACTGACCGTCCGACAGTCCCCACTCCCTCAGCACTGACCCTCCGACAGTCCCCACTCCCTCAGCACTGACCCTCCGACAGTCCCCACTCCCTCAGCACTGACCCTCCGACAGTCCCCACCCCTTCAGTACTGACTCTCCCAGAGTCCCCACTCCCTCAGTACTGACCGTCCGACAGTCCCCACTCCCTCAGCACTGACCCTCCGACAGTCCCCACTCCCTCAGTACTGACCCTCCGACAGTGCCCACTTCCTCAGCACTGACCCTCCAATAGTGCGGCACTCCCTCAGCACTGACCCTCCGACAGTCCCCACTCCCTCAGTACTGACCCTCCGACAGTCCCCACTCCCTCAGTACTGACCCTCCGACAGTGCCCACTCCCTCAGCACTGACCCTCCGACAGTCCCCACTCCCTCAGTACTGACCCTCCGACAGTGCCCACTCCCTCAGCACTGACCCTCTGACAGTGCGGCACTCCCTCAGCACTGACCCTCCGACAGTGCGGCCCTCCCTCAGGACTGACCCTCCGACAGTGCGGCCCTCCCTCAGCACTGACCCTCTGACAGTGCGGCCCTCCCTCAGCACTGACCCTCCGACAGTGCGGCCCTCCCTCAGCACTGACCCTCCGACAGTGCGGCCCTCCCTCAGTACTGACCCTCTGACAGTGCGGCACTCCCTCAGCCCTGACCCCCCTCTGATAGTGCCCACTTTAGATTAGATTAGATTACTTCCAGTGTGGAAACAGGCCCTTCGGCCCAACAAGTCCACACCGACCCGCCGAAGCGCAACCCACCCATACCCCTACATCTACCCCTTACCTAACACTATGGGCAATTTAGCATGGCCAATTCACCCTGACCTGCACATCTTTGGACTGTGGGAGGAAACCGGAGCGCCCGGAGGAAACCCACGCAGACACGGGGAGAACGTGCAAACTCCACACAGTCAGTCGCCTGAGGCGGGAATTGAACCCTGGCGCTGTGAGGCAGCAGTGCTAACCACTGTGCCACCATGCCGCCCACTTCCTCAGCACTGACCCTCCAATGGTGCGGCACTCCCTCAGCACTGACCCTCCGACAGTACCCACTCCCTCAGCACTGACCCTCCGACAGACCCCACTCCCTCAACACTGACCCTCCGACAGACCCCACTCCCTCAGCACTGACCCTCCGACTGTGTGGCACTCCCTCAGCACTGACCCTCCGACTGTGCGGCACTCCCTCAGCACTGACCCTCCGACTGTGCGGCACTCCCTCAGCACTGACCCTCCGACAGACCCCACTCCCTCAGCACTGACCCTCCGACTGTGCGGCACTCCCTCAGCACTGACCCTCCGACAGACCCCACTCCCTCAGCACTGACCCTCCGACAGTGCGGCCCTCCCTCTGGACTGACCCTCCGACAGACCCCACTCCCTCAGCATTGACCCTCCGACAGTGCGGCCCTCCCTCAGCACTGACCCTCCGACAGTGCGGCCCTCCCTCAGCACTGACCCTCCGACTGTGCAGTACTCCCTCAGCACTGACCCTCCGACAGTGCGTCCCTCTCTCAGCACTGACTGACTGTGCAGTACTCCCTCAGGACTGACCCTCCGACAGTGCGGCCCTCCCTCAGCACTGACCCTCTGACAGTGCGGCCCTCCCTCAGCACTGACCCTCCGACAGTGCGGCCCTCCCTCAGCACTGACCCTCTGACAGTGCGGCCCTCCCTCAGCACTGACCCTCGGACAGTGCGGCCCTCCCTCAGCACTGACCCTCCGACAGTGCGGCTCTCCCTCAGCACTGACCCTCCGACGGTGCAGTACTCCCTCAGCACTGACCCTCCGACAGTGCGGCCCTCCCTCAGCACTGACCCTCCGACAGTGCGGCCCTCCCTCAGGACTGACCCTCCGACAGTGCGGCCCTCCCTCAGGACTGACCCTCCGACAGTGCGGCCCTCCCTCAGCACTGACCCTCCGACAGTGCGGCCCTCCCTCAGCACTGACCCTCCGACAGTGCGGCCCTCCCTCAGGACTGACCCTCCCACAGTGCAGTACTCCTGAAAGGTCAGGAATGGAGCAGCATTAGAGTGAGAGCCCAGTCATCCAGATGCTCAGCACTGAAGCCGAGATTGGGCGTGGAGTCGCAACTCTGTGCCTGTGGTACCAAATATTCACAGTGCTGAGCAGCTGACCATCTCAGTCTGCTGTCTTTGTTTAGAATAATTGGGTTTGGCCAGGATTCTCATGGGTGTGCTGTCCAAATCCCAGTTCCTGATTCACTGCTGGAACGCGGTCACAGTGGATGCTGAAGGATGGGGAAGTGGTAACGGGTACCTCCCAGTAGCTCCCCCTGCGACTGGTTGAGGTGGGGGGAGGGATGGCATTCCCCGCTGAGATTCAATAATCAGACAATGTGCAGTGTTAGCTGAAATCTGTACCGCCCCTGCACCTTGTCAGTGAGCAGTCTGCTATGCTGGGAGGGGGGCGTTGACTGGGAACAGGGTGGAGTGGGTGGTGCTGTCGAAAACAGTTTGAGAGTCTGAGGGGAGAAACAGAGAGAAGTGCGCGGGGATGCCAGGAACAGAGACCAATGGCCAGAACGGAGGTAGAGTCAGTCAGAGGGCATCGTGCAACCAAAGGAATGCCAAATTGCAAACAAAAATAACATCCACTGGGCAGGATCTGGGTGCTGATTGGTTGAAAGGTCACACGAATATGGAAGACAGGAGAAGGATTAGGCCATTCGGCCCCTCGAGCCTGGACCGCCACTCCCTATGATCATGGCTGATCGTCAAACTCAGTAATCCCAATCCCACCCTCCCTGTGTAGCCCTCGATTCCTTCGGCGACACCTACCTCTGTCTTGAAAACAAAATGTTTCGACTCAACCATTTTCCGTGGCAGAGAGTTCCCACAGGCTCACCACTCTCTGGGTGAAGGTCACTGCTCCACCTCTCAGTCCTGAAAGGTTGACCACCACCACCCCCCCCCCCCCCCCCCCCCCCCCCAACCCCCACCAATCCTTACATTATGTCCTTTCGTTTATAGAATCCCGACAGCGTGGCAAGCCATTTGGTACACTGAGTCCGCACTGAGGCCCCAAAGAGCATCCTACCCAGACCCACTGTGAGAGGTAATTTCGGTTTGCAATTTTAAGATGTGCCTAGACCACAGACTGATCTATAATAAAAGATAAAACTTTTGCTTCTTTTCTAAAACATTAGACTTTTGCTTTCTTAAAACATTTTGTATACTCAAAAGTAGAATAGTTTAAAATAGTGCATGCAGTTTGTGAGCAGAGTAAAACAAACAGGCCCTTGATTGATGAAACCATAAACACAGGCAGGGAAGGATGAGTCCTTGACTGATAAAGACTGCAGGACAGGGAAACGACTCGAGAGACATCTGCTACAGATTGATACAGAGACATCTGCTACAGATTGATAAGACCGTTAGCACAGACAGAGAAGAATAAGTCTTTGACTGATAAGACTACAGTGGGAGAAAAATAACACCTCTAGGGTCTGGAGGCATTTAGAACATAGAACATAGAACAATACAGCACAGAACAGGCCCTTCGGCCCACGATGTTGTGCCGAACTTCTATCCTAGATTAAGCACCCATCCATGTACCTATCCAAATGCCGCTTAAAGGTCGCCAATGAATCTGACTCTACCACTCCCTCGGGCAGCGCATTCCATGCCCCCACCACTCTCTGGGTAAAGAACCCACCCCTGACATCTCCCCTATACCTTCCACCCTTCACCTTAAATTTATGTCCCCTTGTAACACTCTGTTGTACCCGGGGAAAAAGTTTCTGACTGTCTACTCTATCTATTCCTCTGATCATCTTATAAACCTCTATCAAGTCACCCCTCATCCTTCGCCGTTCCAACGAGAAAAGGCCGAGAACTCTCAACCTATCCTCATACGACCTACTCTCCATTCCAGGCAACATCCTGGTAAATCTTCTCTGCACCCTCTCCAAAGCTTCCACATCTTTCCTAAAGTGAGGCGACCAGAACTGCACACAGTACTCCAAATGTGGCCTAACCAAAGTCCTGTACAGCTGCAACATCGCCTCACGACTCTTAAATTCAATCCCTCTGCTAATGAACGATAATACTCCATAGGCCTTCTTACAAACTCTATCCACCTGAGTGGCAACTTTCAAAGATCTATGTACATAGACCCCAAGATCCCTCTGTTCCTCCACCTGACCAAGAACCCTACCATTAACCCTGTATTCCGCATTCTTATTTGTTCTTCCAAAATGGACAACCTCACACTTGGCAGGGTTGAACTCCATCTGCCACTCCTCAGCCCAGCTCTGCATCATATTTGTTGCAGACTTTGTGATAAGGATGCAAGTTGGAGAACAATGATGTTTTTAAGAATGTGAACCTCATGGCTCGTTAAGACCAAGGAGGGGAGGGACTTGTGCTGTATATAATGAGAAACTTTGTAAGCCTCAGCGCGCCTTTTACTCAGAAGGCTGCCCATCTCTGCAGACTTGCTAATAAAGCTTTGTTTTCCTGAATTTGTCTAGAGCGATTATTAAGAAGCAATTTTCGTTTCTAACACCCACCCCTCATCCTTCATTTCCCACGGCCAATCCACCCTAACCTGCACATCCCTGGGCACTATGGGACAATTTCCCATGGCCAATCCACCCTAACCTGCACATCCCTGGACACTATGGGACAATTTCCCATGGCCAATCCACCCTAACCTGCACATCCTTGGGCACTATGGGACAATTTCCCACGGCCAATCCACCCTAACCTGCACATCCCTGGACACTGTGGGACAATTTCCCACGGCCAATCCACCCTAACCTGCACATCCCTGGGCACTGTGGGACAATTTCCCATGGGCAATCCACCCTAACCTACACATCCCTGGACGCTATGGGACAATTTCCCACGGCTAACCCACCCTAACCTGCACATCCCTGGACACTATGGGACAATTTCCCATGGCCAATCCACCCTAACCTGCACATCCCTGGACACTATGGGACAATTTCCCATGGCCAATCCACCCTAACCTGCACATCCCTGGACACTATGGGACAATTTCCCATGGCCAATCCACCCTAACCTGCACATCCCTGGGCACTATGGGACAATTTCCCATGGCCAATCCACCCTAACCTGCACATCCCTGGACACTATGGGACAATTTCCCATGACCAATCCACCCTAACCTGTACATCCCTGGACATTATGGGACAATTTCCCATGGCCAATCCACCCCAACCTGCACATCCCTGGGCACTATGGGACAATTTTGCGTGGCCAATTCACCCTGACCTGCACATCTTTGGACTGTGGGAGGAAACCGGAGCACCCGGAGGAAACCCACATAGACACGGGGAGAATGTGCAAACTCCACACAGACAGTTGCCTGAGGGTGGGATCGAACCCGGGTCCCTGGTGCTGGGAGGCAGCAGTGCTAACCACTGAGGCACCGTGCATCCTTCGGCATCCTTTCCTGTTTGAATTTTACAGGTTTCTACGGGGTTCCCCCCACTCCCGCTATTTCTTCTAAACTACCAGGTGAACATAGTCCTAACTGACCCAGTGTCTCTCGATGGGATTGTGTCATCAGGATCTTATGAGAAGGAAGTCACTTGACTAACTGTCTAAAATTGCTGGGTAATTCTCCCAAGCAGGATGCTGAGAAATGTTTCCGGGATAGCTAGCAGGAATATTCCAATCCGTACAACCCAGTGACGACCGACTGAGTACCACGATGATGGACTGCCACCCCCCTCCCCCCAGCGCAGCTTAAAAAGGAGCCCGAGACCTTCTCAAGCTGCGGAAACTCAGAGAGACTTTCTGCCAGTCCACCTCTCCCTCAGCGGATTTGCGCCCAGTTGAACTCAGACGATGAATTCAGGTAACCTGTAATTAAAAAGATGAGAACGTGAAGCAAAGGCAGTGCTGCAAACTATGGTACAACTATCAATTTCACAATATTACAGTCCAGGATATGATTTTCCTAGCATTACTAAATCCACGGGATACCATAAATATTTTTTACAACCTAATTAAATGGCTTAATTTGCAGATTTAAGTTACCAATATACGTTATTAATATCAAAAACACAGTTTAGGTTTTAATTTGACCGACTAATTGAATTATTTACGTTAATCTTTTCTTTTTCAGGTATGAAATTATTGATTTTCAAGAATTCCCTTTAAGCTATTGCTTTTAAATTATTTATTTCAAGTTATCGATCAAGATTAATTACCATTTTCATTATTACTGAGGTTGAACTGTTCATGGTAGCGTATTAAACATTGAGTTTTAGCTCCCGATTTATAGTTATTTATTTTGTTTTGATTTTGTTTTCGAACTGCTTAAAGTTATTGGCATCAAATTGCTCAACGATTTTAAATTAAAAACATTAAGCAATTGATTTGGAGTTAATTACTATAAAATGTTGGATTTTGATTTTGTATTTTAAACAATTTTACATTGATAACAAAAATTGTTATAATAATGTTAAAGTATAGACTTAAAATCGATTGAGTTTGGCGACTTGATTCCCTGTTTTGATCATTTTAATTTCTTGATGATACATAGCCAATACTGGTGATTTAATGATTTGGAGATGCCAGTATTGGACTGGGGTGTACAAAGTTAAAAATCACACAACACCAGGTTATAGTCCAACAGGTTTAATTGGAAGTTGTCAACCACCTGATGAAGGAGCGACGCTCCGAAAGTTAGTGCTTCCAATTAAACTCATTGGACTATAACCAGTGATTTCAGCTATTAATTAAAAGTTAAAATTGAAGAACAGGAACTAGAATCCTCTATTTTAATTGTGAACACAGATGAGTTTAAATTATTGGATATAAGTTAGCTATTTAGAGGTAATAATTTCTTTTATTTTCTTATTACGTTTCTATTTTTTTTCTTTTTTTTCTTTTTTCCTTTCTTTCTTCCCCCCAGCACCCATGTTGTGTGTGTGCAGGTATGGTAATAATTTCTTCAAAGCTTCTGTTATTAAATTGTGGTGATGTTCACTCATTGATTTGAAGTTAATTATTTAAATTATTAATTTAAATTCTGTATTTTGATGAAAGATTATGATGTCAGATTGCCTACACTGGTAATTTTAAAGCTATTGATGTGAAGTTAATTCTTTAGAGATGTTATGTTTAGTACAACATTTTGATTAAATTTTCCGATGTTAAATTGTCTACGCCACTGATTTTCAACGATTGATTTGAAGTTAATTATTTAGATATAGTAATTTTAATTCTGTATTTTAATTAAACTTTCAGATATTAAAATTGTCTACACCAGTAATTTTCAACTATTGACATTAAGTTACCCATTTTGAAATATTAATTTTAAGATAACATTTGAATAAACTTTCTGATGTTACATTGTAAACACCAGTAATTTTCAACTTCTGATTTAAAGTTAATTATTTAGAGATAGTAATTTTAATGCCATGTTTTAAATAAACTTTCTGATGTTAAATTGTCTAAACCAGTAATTTTCAACGATTGATTTGAAATTAATTATTGAGAGGTCGTAATTTTAATTCTGCATTTTGAAGTTTCTGACATTAAATTGTCCTCGCTGGCGATTTTAAATGATTGATTGTAAGATTTTGGAGCAGCTGGTATCACGAATTGCTGAGTTTAAATTCCCAATTTGAAGATAATTTGTTAATTTAATTAATTTAACCTTTTCCAACACCCAGCCCCACTTTAAAAAGTTAATCCTTCATTATGTTCTTCTGTAAATCCCTCTCCAAATCAATAAATTCCTCACCCTTCAGATACCCCTCAGTCCCCTCAATAAGTTTAAATAGACATAAAGTCACTCGTTATTTCTATAATTTATGATTAATCCTCCATCTCTCCCATTCCCCTACAATATCCTCTGGTTGCCAAGGACCACGTTGCTATGGTCTCAGCAGACCGGAAGATCCACCGCATGGCCCCCCTGGGATATGTAGTCCGCACGTCCAGGCCCGCCGGTGGACGCGCGGCCCGCTGGGAAATGTAGTCCCGTTGTCCGCCCCTTCCATAGTGACGCGTCCGGTGCCTGAACTACATATGCCGGCGGGCAAGCACCGCCGAGGAGGGCAAGGGGTAGTCAAGAGGTGACGACATGTCGCGGTCCTCCGACGCTGACTTTGAGGGTCTTGTGGTTCCCAGCAGCAATTGCACCCTTCAAACCAGATTCCAAAATAAAAATGTTTATTCTATAATTTAAAACGTCAATCACACATATTTTCACAAATATACATAGAGATATTTGCACAATTTAAAAAAAAATGCATTATTACTAGAAAAATGTTTGCGCCTTAAAATATTGATTTGGGTTTTATCAATATTTATCCAATTTATTCTCCTTCAGTTACTCATGACAATATAAATTTACATTTAAAAATATAATTGGACTGATTGTCACAAGGTGGATCTCCCACAACGTGAAAGAAAAAGAGAAATTGCTGGAAAAGCTGAGCAGGTCTGGCAGCAACTGTGGAAATAAATCTGAATAAAGCGTTTTGGATTGAGTGGCCTTTCCTCAGACCCCAGGACTTTTCCAGCAATTTCTGATTTTGTTCCTGATTTACAGCAGCCACAATTCTTTCGGTTCTCAGGGAATGTGAGTTCCCTCGTTTGGGGCAGTTTAATCAGGGAGCCCTGGCTGACAGATACAAGCAAGAGTGTCAGAGGTTCAGTTCACTCTGAGAGCTGGCTCTGAGGGAGCTGGATCAGTGTCATGGACTCTTCCTGTGAACATAAAGGGTGACTTGGTGACAAGATACCTGCCTCTGTGGAGCTATTTCAACAATAATCTATGGTTAAGGTATATTTGCAAATATTTAACGAGAATGACATTGCTGAGTGGGGTAGCAGACTTCAGGGGCTGAATGACCATCTCATATTCCCAGTCTCATACCTGTTGACGCTGAGTGGGTAGAATTTCCTCCTGTCTCTCTCACGGAAAGAGTGAGCCCTCAGACAGAACCGGCAGCAGACAATGCAGGTGAAAGTTCCACAGTCCGGTACTCAAGGACTGCTGCCCTGTCGGAGGGTCAGAGCTGAGGGAGTGGGCACTGTCAGAGGGTCAGTGCTGAGGGAGTGGGCACTGTCGGAGGGTCAGTGCTGAGGGAGTGGGTACTGTGGGAGGGTCAGTGCTGAGGGAGTGGGCACTGTCGGAAGGTCAGTGCTGAGGGAGTGCCGCACTGTCGGAGGGTCAGTGCTGAGGGAGTGGGCACTGTCGGAGAGTCAGTGCTGAGGGAGTTGTGGATGTTTCTGACATGTCATGCCCTTGGTTTCCCCACAGCTCGAGTGTGGAATCTTGTTTCTCCCATTGGATGCCAACACGGATTAGCATTTCCAGAATCCCAGACGTTCCGGGAGATTTTCCCTTCCAGCTGTCACTTCCTTTTAGCTGTTTGTTTGTGTGAAACAATCTCGCAGTCTCTCCCAAACCCCACAACACACATCACAATCTCCAGCCTGTTACACAGGAACAGCAGGAGGCCATTCAGCCCCCCTCCTCCAGCCTGCTCCACCCAGTCAAATGCTCCTCTGTGAGATTGCCTGGGCCTCACTTTCCCCCCCCACACCCCACTCGCTGGACTTGATGGCTGGGAGACCAGGAGGGGAAAGGGGGTTATTGGGAACGTAGTAATGGTGGGCAACAGGAACTCTCAGGTTTTGGCAGAACATGGCACTGTCTGAGAATCGGCCATTACCCTCCATTGGGCAGCAGTTAGACTCCCCAATGGCTCCTTTAGCAGACCCCATCCGTCATTCTCAAAGCCCCAGGGACGGGTTGGAGAGTGAATGGACCAGCCTAGAGTCTTTGAGGTCTTGGGGAGAAGCTGCAATATACTCAAGGGGGTGGGGGAGTTGGGGCCAGGTTGAGTACTATAGGAGTCAGGGTGGGAATGTGTGTGTGTATGTGAGAGGGGGGAAAAGTCTGTGTGCGCACAATGAGAGAAAGAGGGAATGTGGGTGTGAGAGAGAATGTGCATGGGTGGGAGAGTGTGTGAGTTGAAGAGAGTATGTGCCTGTGTGAGTATGTACGAGAGTGTGAGAGTGTTACCAGTGCGTATGTGAGAGGGAGTGCATTTGAGAGTATGAGTGTGTGTGTGAGGGTGAGTGTGTGTGAGACAGTGTGTAAATGTGTGAAAGCCTTTGTGTGACTGTGTGAGAGTATGAGAGAGAATGTGAGATTGTCAGTGTGTGTGTGTGTGTGTGTGTGAGGGAGAATGTGTGTGTGAGAGACTGTGAGGGAAAGTGTGTGTGAGAGACTGAGGGAGAGGATGTGTATGAATGTGAGGGAGAGTGTGTGAGGGAGAGGAGAGGGTGTGTGTGAGTGTGAGGAAGAGAGTGTGTGAGTGTGAGAGAGAGAGAGTGTGTGTTTGAGAGACTGAGGGAGAGGATGTGTATGAATGTGAGGGAGTGTGTGTGTGAGACTGAGGGAGAGGATGTGTATGAATGTGAGGGAGAGTGTGTGTGAGGGAGAGTGTGTGTGTGAGACTGAGGGAGAGGATGTGTATGAATGTGAGGGAGAGTGTGTGTGAGGGAGAGTGTGTGTGTGAGACTGAGGGAGAGGATGTGTATGAATGTGAGGGAGAGTGTGTGTTTGTTCAGGAGTATAACTGAGATTATCGCAATGAGAATGCAGCCTGCCTTGATATCTGACTGGAGATGAATAGCAGATGTCTGGGTGAGGGTGGGGTGGGAGGAGGGGTGTGGGTGGGTGTGAGATTGGCATCTCAAGGGGGTACGACACTGGGCAGTAGATTTCCAAAGAGAGAACACGTAGACAGAAACACACAGCCTTTATTGATCACAGAGAGCGAGAGAGACAGAGCCCGGTGACAGATTATTCCAGATTGAGCCAGATAATTCCCAGCTCCCGACACAGACTCCCCTGTGCGCCCTCGCTCCCTCTCCCACCCCCACCCCCCAGGCTGACTGCTGGATCTCACAGTAGTCTCATTGCGGAGTCGGGGGTGGGTATAAGGGGATGGTGGACACTCCGCAGATGTCTGTGTGTCTGTCCGGTCCCCCGGCTGCCTGTCTCTCCCGCTGGTCGGAGAGCCTCCAGGACATTCGGCCCCTCCCTGGTGACTCGCTCACTCCTTCTGCCTGTCTCTCCTCTTCACCAGTTGGTAACAGAGCCCAGCAATGGTGCCCAGGGCGATCACCCCCACTGCAGCCTTGGCAGCGACCATCACATCATCCACCTGGGGACGACGGGGGAGGGGGGGGGGGGGGGGGGGGGAGGGGGGAGAGACCGTGAGAAATCAGCAACACACCATAACAGTAACATACAGAGTAAAGCTCCCTCTACACTGTCCCCCCCATCAAACACTCCCAGGGACAGGGACAGCATGGGGTTAGATACAGAGTAAAGCTCCCTCTACACTGTCCCCCCATCAAACACTCCCCAGGACAGGGACAGCACGGAGTTAGATACAGAGTAAAGCTCCCTCTACACTGTCCCCCCCATCAAACACTCCCCAGGACAGGGACAGCACGGAGTTAGATACAGAGTAAAGCTCCCTCTACACTGTCCCCCCCCATCAAACACTCCCAGGGACAGGGACAGCATGGGGTTAGATACAGAGTAAAGCTCCCTCTACACTGTCCCCCATCAAACACCCCCAGGACAGGGACAGCACGGGGTTAGATACAGAGTAAAGCTCCCTCTACACTGTCCCCCCATCAAACACTCCCAGGGACAGGGACAGCACGGGGTTAGATACAGAGTAAAGCTTCTGCTACACTGTCCCCCTCATCAAACACCCCAGGGACAGGGACAGCACAGGGTTAGATACAGAGTAAAGCTCCCTCTACACCGTCCCCCATCAAACACTCCCAAGGACAGGGACAGCACGGGGTTAGATACAGAGTACAGCTCCCTCTACACTGTCCCCATCAAACACTCCCAGGGACAGGGACAGCACGGGGTTAGATACAGAGTAAAGCTTCTGCTACACTGTTTCCCCATTGCCCCCACTCAGTGAGTGAGGAGGGATTTTGGGTGGGAGTGGGGGGGGGGGGTGGGGGTGGGGAGAGGAGTGAGGTTGACAGCACGGAAACAGACCGTTCGGCCCGACCTGACCGGGCCTACAGCCGCCTCCTCAGATCCCCACCGACTCACTCTCGTCTCCGGGAACCCCCTCACATCCCCTCCCCCCCCTCGTCTGACGTGGGCCGTTCGAGAATCCGGGCCCCCCCCACCTCCCCCCACGGGGGCGGTGGAGACGTCACTGAGGGGCGCTACGCGAATGCAGACAGACTGACCTGGCCGGAGTGGGCCACACCGTAGCGGAGGTCGGTGACAAAATGCTCGCAGTTGGCCGAGGTCACACTGTAGTCGACCTCCTCCCCAACCCTGCTCTCCGCCTCCTTGAGGATCTCCTGGGTGGGGCGTACCGCCATCTTGCCGTCGAAGATGTTGTTGACTTGGTAACGGTCACGGCCCACCACCTGGCCCAGGGGATCCTTACGGATGCAGGCCTTCTCGGTGAAAACCGACATCAGGCTGGCCACTCCCGCATCACACACCTCACCTGGGGACAGACGGAGAGAAACCCAGGAGATAGGAGGCCATTCAGCCCTTCCATCCCGCTCCACCATCCATCACCAGCATGGCTGACCGTCCAATTCCTCACCCAGCTTTCTCCCCATGACCTTTGATCCCATTCGCCCCAAGTGCTATTTCACACCGTCTCTTAGAGCCCACAGAGTGTGGAAACAGGCCATTCGGCCCAACACATCCACACCGACCCTCCGCATCCCAGAACCACTCCCCTACCCTATTACTCAACATTTACCCCTGACTAAAGCACCTAACCTGCACATCCCTGGACACTGTGGGACAATTTCCCATGGCCAATCCACCCTAACCTGCACATCCCTGGACACTATGGGACAATTTCCCACGGCCAATCCACCCTAACCTGCACATCCCTGGACACTATGGGACAATTTCCCATGGCCAACCCACCCTAACCTGTACATCCCTGGACACTATGGGACAATTTCCCACGGCCAATCCACCCTGACCTACACATCCCTGGACACTATGGGACAATTTCCCACGGCCAATCCACCCTAACCTGCACACCCCTGGACACTGTGGGACAATTTCCCACGGCCAATCCACCCCAACCTGTACATCCCTGGGCACTATGGGACAATTTCCCATGGCCAATCCACCCTAACCTGCACATCCCTGGACACTATGGGACAATTTCCCACGGCCAATCCACCCCAACCTGTACATCCCTGGACACTGTGGGACAATTTCCCACGGCGGCAATCCACCCTAACCTGCACATCCCTGGGCACTATGGGACAATTTCCCACGGCCAATCCACCCTAACCTGCACATCCCTGGACACTATGGGACAATTTCCCACAGCCAATCCACCCTAACCTGCACATCCCTGGGCACTATGGGACAATTTCCCACAGTCAATCCACCCTAACCTGCACATCCCTGGACACTATGGGACAACTTCCCATGGCCAATCCACCCTAACCTGCACATCCCTGGACACTATGGTACAATTTCCCACGGCCAATCCACCCTAACCTGTACATCCCTGGGCACTGTGGGACAATGTCCCATGACCAATCCACCCTAACCTGCACATCCCTGGGCACTATGGGACAATTTCCCATGACCAATCCACCCTAACCTGCACATTCCTGGGCACTGTGGGACAATGTCCCATGACCAATCCACCCTAACCTGTACATCCCTGGGCACTATGGGACAATTTCCCATGGCCAATCCACCCTAACCTGTACATCCCAGGAAACTGTGGGACAATTTCCCATGACCAACCCACCCTAACCTGCACATCCCTGGGCACTGTGGGACAATTTCCCATGGTCAATCCACCCTAACCTGCACATCCCTGGGCATTATGGGACAATTTCCCACAGTCAATCCACGCTAACCTGCACATCCCTGGGCACTATGGGACAATTTCCCATGGTCAATCCACCCTAACCTGCACATCCCTGGACACTATGGGACAATTTCCCACAGTCAATCCACCCTAACCTGCACATCCCTGGACACTATGGGACAATTTCCCATGGTCAATCCACCCTAACCAGCACATCCCTGGACACTGTGGGACAATGTCCCATGACCAATCCACCCTAACCTGTACATCCCTGGGCACTATGGGACAATTTCCCATGGCCAATCCACCCTAACCTGTACATCCCAGGACACTGTGGGACAATTTCCCATGACCAACCCACCCTAACCTGCACATCCCTGGGCACTGTGGGACAATTTCCCATGGCCAATCCACCCTAACCTATACATCCCTGGACACTATGGGACAATTTCCCATGGCCAATCCACCCTGACCTGCACATCCCTGGACACTATGGGACAATTTCCCCACGGCCAATCCACCCTAATCTGCACATCCCTGGGCACTATGGGACAATTTAGCATGGCCAATCCACCCTAACCTGCACATCCCTGGGTACTATGGGACAATTTCCCACGACCAATCCACCCTAACCTGCACGTCCCTGGACACTATGGGACAATTTCCCATGGCCAATCCACCCTAACCTGCACATCCCTGGACACTATGGGACAATTTCCCACGGCCAATCCACCCTAACCTGCACATCCCTGGGCACTATGGATCAATTTCCCATGGCCAATCCACCCTGACCTGCACATCCCTGGACACTATGGGACAATTTCCCACGGCCAATCCACCCTGACCTGCACATTCCTGGACACTATGGGACAATTTCCCATGGCCAATCCACCCTAACCTGCACATCCCTGGACACTGTGGGACAATTTCCCATGACCAATCCACCCTGACCTGTACATCCCTGGGCAGTATGGGACAATTTCCCACGGCCAATCCACCCTAACCTGCACATCCCTGGACAGGATGGGACAATTTCCCTTGGCCAATCCACCCTAACCTGCACATCCCTGGGCACTATGGGACAATTTCCCATGGCCAATCCACCCTAACCTGCACATCCCTGGGCACTATGGGACAATTTCCCATGGCCAATCCACCCTAACCTGCACATCCCTGGGCACGATGGGACAATTTCCCTTGGCCAATCCACCCTAACCTGCACATCCCTGGGCACTATGGGACAATTTCCCATGGCCAATCCACCCTAACCTGTACATCCCAGGGCACTATGGGACAATTTCCCATGGCCAATCCACCCTAACCTGCACATCCCTGGACACTATGGGACAATTTCCCTTGGCCAATCCACCCTAACCTGCACATCCCTGGGCACTATGGGACAATTTCCCATGGCCAATCTACCCTAACCTGCACATCCCTGGGCACTATGGACAATTTGCTATGGCCAATCCACCCTAACCTGCACATCCCTGGGCACTATGGGACAATTTCCCACGGCCAATCCACCCTAACCTGCACATCCCTGGGCACTATGGGACAATTTCCCACGGCCAATCCACCCTAACCTGTCATCCCTGGGCACTATGGGACAATTTCCCATGACCAATCCACCCTAACCTGCACATCCCTGGACACTGTGGGACAATTTCCCACGGCCAATCCACCCTAACCTACACATCCCTGAGCACTATGGGACAATTTCCCATGGTCAATCCACCCTAACCTGCACATCCCTGGACACTATGGGACAATTTCCCACAGTCAATCCACCCTAACCTGCACATCCCTGGGCACTGTGGGACAATTTCCCATGGTCAATCCACCCTAACCTGCACATCCCTGGACACTATGGGACAATTTCCCACGGCCAATCCACCCTAACCTGCACATCCCTGGGCACTATGGGACAATTTCCCACGGCCAATCCACCCTAACCTGTACATCCCTGGGCACTATGGGACAATTTCCCATGGCCAATCCACCCTAACCTGCACATCTGGGCACTGTGGGACAATTTCCCACGGCCAATCCACCCTAACCTGTACATCCCTGGACACTATGGTACAATTTCCCATGGCCAATCCACCCTAACCTGTACATCCCTGGGCACTATGGGACAATTTCCCATGGTCAATCCACCCTAACCTGCACATCCCTGGGCACTATGGGACAATTTCCCATGGCCAATCCACCCTAACCTGCACATCCCTGGACACTATGGGACAATTTCCCACGGCCAATCCACCCTAACCTGCACATCCCTGGACACTATGGGACAATTTCCCACGACCAATCCACCCTAACCTGTACATCCCTGGGCACTATGGGACAATTTCCCATGGTCAATCCACCCTAACCTGTACATCCCTGGGAACTATGGGACAATTTCCCACAGTCAGTCCACCCTAACCTGCACATCCCTGGGCACTATGGGACAATTTCCCACAGTCAATCCACACTAACCTGCACATCCCTGGGCACTATGGGACAATTTCCCATGGCCAATCCACCCTAACTTGCACATCCCTGGACACTATGGGACAATTTCCCATGGCCAATCCACCCTAACCTGCACATCCCTGGGCACTATGGGACAATTTCCCACAGTCAATCCACACTAACCTGCACATCCCTGGGCACTATGGGACAATTTCCCACAGTCAATCCACGCTAACCTGCACATCCCTGGGCACTATGGGACAATTTCCCATGGCCAACCCACCCTAACCTGCACATCCCTGGACACTATGGGACAATTTCCCACGGCCAATCCACACTAACCTGCACATCCCTGGGCACTATGGGACAATTTCCCACAGTCAATCCACACTAACCTGCACATCCCTGGGCACTATGGGACAATTTCCCACGGCCAATCCACCCTAATCTGCACATCCCTGGGCACTGTGTGACAATTTCCCACGGCCAATCCACCCTAACCTGCACATCCCTGGGCACTATGGGACAATTTCCCATGGCCAATCCACCCTAACCTGCACATGCCTGGGCACTATGGGACAATTTCCCATGGCCAACCCACCCTAACCTGCACATCCCTGGACACTATGGGACAATTTCCCACGGCCAACCCACCCTAACCTGCACATCCCTGGGCACTACAGGACAATTTCCCATGACCAATCCACCCTAACCTGCACATCCCTGGACACTATGGGACAATTTCCCACGGCCAATCCACCCTAACCTGCACATCCCTGGGCACTACGGGACAATTTCCCACGGCCAACCCACCCTAACCTGCACATCCCTGGGCACTACGGGACAATTTCCCACGACCAATCCACCCTAACCTGCACATCCCTGGACACTATGGGACAATTTCCCACGGCCAATCCACCCTAACCTGCACATCCCTGGGCACTATGGGACAATTTCCCATGGCCAATCCACCCTAACCTGCACACGTTTGGACTGTGGGAGGAAACCCGCACAGACCCAGGGGGATAATGTGCAAACTCCACACAGACAGTTGCCTGAGGGTGGGTTTGATCCCGGGTCCCTGGTGCTGGGAGGCAACAGTACTAACCACTGAACCACCCTCATGAACACATTCAATGATTTGTCCTCAACTCCTCCCTGTGGTAATGAATTCCACAGGCCCACCACTCTCTGGGTGAAGACATGTCTCCTCATCTGCGTCCTAAACCGTCCACCCTGAATCCTCAGACTGTGACCCTTGGTTCTGGATATACCCACCATCGGGAACACCCTGCCTGCATCTACCCTGGCTAGTCCTGTTCGAATTTTATTAGTCTCCATGAGATCACCCCTCACTCCTCTGGGCCATCCTAACCTAGTCAATCTCTCTGCATACGTCAGTCCCACCATCCCTGGACAGACAGGAGGCTGGGGGAACACAGCAAGGCAGGCAGCATCAGGAGGACAGGCAGGAGGCTGGGGGAACACAGCAAGGCAGGCAGCATCGGGAGGGACAGGCAGGAGGCTGGGGGAACACAGCAAGGCAGGCAGCATCAGGAGGACAGGCAGGAGGCTGGGGGAACACAGCAAGGCAGGCAGCATCGGGAGGGACAGGCAGGAGGCTGGGGGAACACAGCAAGGCAGGCAGCATCAGGAGAGACAGGCAGGAGGCTGGGGGAACACAGCAAGGCAGGCAGC
>NC_092769.1:77428971-77445144 GCF_047496795.1 Chiloscyllium punctatum
GTCCCTTCCCCTCTCTCCCTCCCTCACCCTCCTCTCTCTCTCACCCCCATGTCCCTCCCTCCCTCCCTCGCGCTCCCCTCTGCGTCCCTCCCTCATCCACTTCCCTTCTCTCCCTCCCTCACGCTCACCCTTTCCCTCACTCTCCCCGTGTCCCTCCGCCTCTCCCCTCGCCCACGTGTGCGCCCCCTGTCTGTGGAGGAGGAGCTGTGCCTGGACCAGTTCCGGATGGAAGGGCAGAGTGGCCTGGGAGAGGGGATTTAAAGGTGAACTCACACTTGTTGAGGCCATTCTGTAATCTCCGAGGGATGGTCATGTACGTCACGGTGAGCAGCAGCAGAGCAGGGTGGGGTGGGGACGTGTACAGTCACCGGAGAGAAACCTGTAAATACACACCACATCGTTCACACGTACCTCAGAGAGACACCTTCCAGATCCCCAGACCCCAGGGGAGGGGGAGGGGAGGGGAGGGAACCCCTGGGGAAAGGGGAGGGTGATTAGAGATGGGGGAGAAAAAGATCAGGCATTTAATCTCGTGTCAATTTACACTTACACAGCCCTGTCTGTGAGTCTAATGCTGTGTCAATTTACACACTCACACAGTCCTGAATCTAATCCTGTGTCAATTGACACACTCACACAGCCCTGAATCTAATCCTGTGTCAATTGACACACTCACACAGCCCTGTCTGAGTCTAATCCAGTGTTAATTTACACACTCTCACAGCCCTGTCTCAGTCTAATGCCGTGTCAATTTACACACTCACACAGCCCTGTCTGTCTAATCCTGTGTCAATGTACACACTCACACAGCCCTGTCTGAGACTAATCCAGTGTTAATTTACACACTCAC
Organism: Chiloscyllium punctatum; assembly: GCF_047496795.1. Taxonomy (NCBI): domain Eukaryota; kingdom Metazoa; phylum Chordata; class Chondrichthyes; order Orectolobiformes; family Hemiscylliidae; genus Chiloscyllium; species Chiloscyllium punctatum. The sequence continues at coordinate 77,429,822 of NC_092769.1, forward strand.
ACAGCCCTGTCTGAGAGTCTAATCCTGTCAATTTACACACTCTCACAGCCCTGTCTGTGAGTCTAATCCTTTGTCAATTTACACACTCACACAGCCCTGAGAGTCTAATCCTGTGTCAATTTACACACTCTCACAGCCGTCTGTGAGTCTAATCCTGTCAATTTACACACTCACAGCCCTGTCTGAGAGTCTAATCCCTTGTCAATTTACACACTCACACAGCCCTGTCTGTGAGTCTAATCCCTTGTCGATTTACACACTCACACAGCCATGTCTGTGAGTCTAATCCCTTGTCAATTTACACATGCACACAGCCCTGAGTCTAATCCTGTGTCAATTTACACACACAGCCCTGTCTCAGTCTAATCCCATGTCAAGTTACACACTCACACAGCCCTGTCTTTGACTCTAACCCCGTGTCAATTTACACACACACAGCCCTGTGAGTCTAATCCTGTGTCAACATACACACTCACACAGCCCTGTCTGAGTCTAATCCCGTGTCAATTTACACACTCTCACAGCCCTGTCTGAGTCTAATCCCGTGTCAATTTACACACTCTCACAGCCCTGTCTGAGTCTAATCCTGTGTTAATGTACACACTCACACATCCCCGAGTCTAATCCTGTGTTAATGTACACACTCACACAGCCCTGAGTCTAATCCTGTGTTAATGTACACACTCACACAGCCCTGAGTCTAATCCTGTCAATTTAAACACTCACACAGCCCTGTCTGTCTAATCCTGTGTCAATGTACACACTCACACAGCCCTGTCTGAGACTAATCCAGTGTTAATTTACACACTCACACAGCCCTGTCTGAGAGTCTAATCCTGTGTCAATTTACATACTCACACAGCTGTCTGAGAGTCTAATCCTGTCAATTTACACACTCACACAGCCCTGTCTGTCTAATCCTGTGTCAATGTACACACTCACACAGCCCTGTCTGAGACTAATCCAGTGTTAATTTACACACTCACACAGCCCTGTCTGAGAGTCTAATCCTGTGTCAATTTACATACTCACACAGCTGTCTGTGAGTCTAATCCTGTCAATTTACACACTCTCACAGCCCTGTCTGTGAGTCTAATCCCTTGTCAACTTACACACTCACACAGCCCTGAGAGTCTAATCCTGTGTCAATTTACACACTCACACAGCCGTCTGTGAGTCTAATCCTGTCAATTTACACACTCACACAGCCCTGTCTGTGAGTCTAAACCCTTGTCAATTTACACACTCACACAGCCCTGTCTGTGAGTCTAATCCCTTGTCAATTTACACACTCACACAGCCCTGTCAGTGTGTCTAATCCCTTGTCAATTTACACACTCACACAGCCCTGTCTGTGAGTCTAATCCCTTGTCAATTTACACATGCACACAGCCCTGAGTCTAATCCTGTGTCAATTTACACACACAGCCCTGTCTCAGTCTAATCCCATGTCAAGTTACACACTCACACAGCCCTGAGAGTCTAAACCCGTGTCAATTTACACACTCTCACAGACCTGTCTGAGTCTAATCCCGTGTCAATTTACACACTCTCACAGCCCTGTCTGAGTCTAATCCTGTGTTAATGTACACACTCACACATCCCCGAGTCTAATCCTGTGTTAATGTACACACTCACACAGCCCTGAGTCTAATCCTGTCAATTTAAACACTCACACAGCCCTGAGTCTAATCCTGTTAATGTACACACTCACACAGCCCTGAGTCTAATCCTGTGTCAATTTACACACTCACACAGCCCTGTCTGTCTAATCCTGTGTCAATGTACACACTCACACAGCCCTGTCTGAGACTAATCCAGTGTTAATTTACACACTCACACAGCCCTGTCTGAGAGTCTAATCCTGTGTCAATTTACATACTCACACAGCTGTCTGTGAGTCTAATCCTGTCAATTTACACACTCTCACAGCCCTGTCTGTGAGTCTAATCCCTTGTCAATTTACACACTCACACAGCCCTGAGAGTCTAATCCTGTGTCAATTTACACACTCACACAGCCGTCTGTGAGTCTAATCCTGTCAATTTACACACTCACACAGCCCTGTCAGTGTGTCTAATCCCTTGTCAATTTACACACTCACACAGCCCTGTCTGTGAGTCTAATCCCTTGTCAATTTACACATGCACACAGCCCTGAGTCTAATCCTGTGTCAATTTACACACACAGCCCTGTCTCAGTCTAATCCCATGTCAAGTTACACACTCACACAGCCCTGTCTTTGACTCTAACCCCGTGTCAATTTACACACTCACACAGCCCTGTGAGTCTAATCCTGTGTCAACATACACACTCACACAGCCCTGTCTGAGTCTAATCCCATGTCAATTTACACACTCTCACAGCCCTGTCTGAGTCTAATCCCGTGTCAATTTACACACTCTCACAGCCTTGTCTGAGTCTAATCCTGTGTTAATGTATACACTCACACAGCCCTGAGTCTAATCCTGTGTTAATGTACACACTCACACAGCCCTGAGTCTAATCCTGTGTTAATGTACACACTCACACAGCCCTGAGTCTAATCCTGTGTTAATGTACACACTCACACAGCCCTGAGTCTAATCCTGTGTTAATGTACACACTCACACAGCCCTGTCTGAGTCTAATCCTGTGTTAATGTACACACTCACACAGCCCTGTCTGAGTCTAATCCTGTGTTAATGTACACACTCACACAGCCCTGAGTCTAATCCTGTCAATTTAAACACTCACACAGCCCTGAGTCTAATCCTGTTAATGTACACACTCACACAGCCCTGAGTCTAATCCTGTGTCAATTTACACACTCACACAGCCCTGAATCTAATCCTGTGTTAATGTACACACTCATACAGCCCTGAGTCTAATCCTGTGTTAATGTACACACTCACACAGCCCTGAGTCTAATCCTGTCAATTTAAACACTCACACAGCCCTGAGTCTAATCCTGTTAATGTACACACTCACACAGCCCTGAGTCTAATCCTGTGTCAATTTACACACTCACACAGCCCTGAATCTAATCCTGTGTTAATGTACACACTCACACAGCCCTGAGTCTAATCCTGTGTTAATGTACACACTCACACAGCCCCGAGTCTAATCCTGTGTTAATGTACACACTCACACAGCCCCGAGTCTAATCCTGTTAATGTACACACTCACACAGCCCTGAGTCTAATCCTGTGTCAATTTACACACTCACACAGCCCTGAATCTAATCCTGTGTTAATGTACACACTCACACAGCCCTGAGTCTAATCCTGTGTTAATGTACACACTCACACAGCCCTGAGTCTAATCCTGTGTTAATGTACACACTCACACAGCCCTGAGTCTAATCCTGTGTTAATGTACACACTCACACAGCCCTGAGTCTAATTCTGTGTCAATTTACACACTCACACAGCCCTGAGTCTAATCCTGTGTTAATGTACACACTCACACAGCCCTGAGTCTAATCCTGTGTCAATTTACACACTCACACAGCCCTGAGTCTAATCCTGTGTTAATGTACAAACTCACACAGCCCCGAGTCTAATCCTGTGTTAATGTACACACTCACACAGCCCCGAGTCTAATCCTGTGTTAATGTACACACTCACACAGCCCTGAGTCTAATCCTGTGTCAATTTACACACACAGCCCTGTCTCAGTCTAATCCCATGTCAAGTTACACACTCACACAGCCCTGTCTTTGATCTAACCCCGTGTCAATTTACACACTCACACAGCCCTGAGAGTCTAATCCTGTGTCAATTTACACACTCACACAGCCCTGAGAGTCTAATCGTGTCAATTTACACACTCACACAGCCCTTTCTGAGAGTCAAATCTTGTGTCAATTTACACACTCACACAGCTCTTTCTGTGAGTCTAATCCTGTGTTAATGTACACACTCTCACAGCCCAGTCTGAGTCTAATCCCATGTCAACGTACACACTCACACAGCCCTGTCTGAGTCTAATCCCGTGTCAATTTACACACTCACACAGCCCTGAGTCTAATCCTGTGTTAATGTACACACTCACACAGCCCTGAGTCTAATCCTGTGTTAATGTACACACTCACACATCCCTGAGTCTAATCCTGTGTTAATGTACACACTCACACATCCCTGAGTCTAATCCTGTGTTAATGTACACACTCACACATCCCTGAGTCTAATCCTGTGTTAATGTACACACTCACACAGCCCTGAGTCTAATCCTGTGTTAATGTACAAACCCACACAGCCCTGTCTGTGAAGCACAGAGCTGAAGCTGTTGTTCTGAACGGGTCCGAAGAGAAGTTACTTCCTGTGTTCCTGCTGAGAGTCGAGTTTTCCTTGTCGTGTTACTGGATGGTCACCATCTGACACAAATCAGTTTCTCTCTCTCTCTCTCCCTCCTGCCCACCGGGAGAGAAAAGGGAACGGCTTTCCAAGTTTCCGAGACAGAGCCTGAAACTTTTAAACTTGTCGGGAGACCTGGATTGTTGTCCACAACAGCAAGGGCACCTTCACCCGTAACACCCCCCCCCCACCCGCCTCCCTCCACAGTCAGTCAGACAGCTGGGTGGTTGTGTCTCCAGGTGGGTGTGGAGGAGGGGGACAGGAGCTGAGGCTGGGGGTAAAGGCGTTAGCAGGGGGGTGTAAATAGTAGGGTCAGAGAGCGTTGCACTCACCTCAGGAGGGGTTGGGCTGCTGAAGGATGGGGGGACAACGGGATAATGTCCCTCAGTCGGACCGAGTGTGACAGCTGCTCAGAGTGGGAGTCTCGACAAACCTTTCGAAATTCCACAATGACTCAACAGTGAAAGTGAAAGGTCTTTGACAGCCAGTGAAACCATGGTGTGTGCGTCTCACTCACACTCCTCACCTCCCCGCCCCACCCCCCCCCACCCCATCCCCCACCAGCCTGGTCGGGCACAAGCGAAGCTGTTCCGAGGCACTGACTGTGTTGGCACGTGGGGTTATTTCTGAATAACTTTATCTGACAGTCAGTGAGCTCACCGACTGGTCTGGGCTAGTTGCTAAGGAAACCTTTATCACACTCAGAATCAACTCTGTTAACCCCTTCCCTCCCAGCCTCACTCGGACTGACCCCAGTACAGCCACAGACCTACGACAGGACGATTAATCACGCCAATCAATCCCTGGGCACTGACCCTCCGACAGTGCCCACTCCCCCAGCACTGACCCTCCGACAGTGCCCGCTCCCTCAGCACTGACCCTCCGACAGTGCCCGCTCCCTCAGCACTGACCCTCCGACAGTGCCCGCTCCCTCAGCACTGACCGTCCGACAGTGCCCGCTCCCTCAGCACTGACCCTCCGACAGTACCCGCTCCCTCAGCACTGACCCTCCCACAGTGCCCGCTCCCTCAGCACTGACCCTCCCACAGTGCCCGCTCCCTCAGCACTGACCCTCCCACAGTGCCCGCTCCCTCAGCACTGACCCTCCCACAGTGCCCGCTCCCTCAGCACTGACCCTCCAACAGTGCCCGCTCCCTCAGCACTGACCCTCCGACAGTGCTCACTCCCTCAGCGCTGACCCTCCGACAGGGCCCACTCCCTCAGCACTGACCCTCCGACAGTGCCCACTGCCTCAGCACTGACCCTCCGACAGTGCCCGCTCCCTCAGCACTGACCCTCCGACAGTGCTCACTCCCTCAGCGCTGACCCTCCGACAGTGCCCACTCCCTCAGCACTGACCCTCCGACAGTGCCCACTGCCTCAGCACTGACCCTCCGACAGTGCCCCCTCCCTCAGCACTGACCCTCCGACAGTGCCCACTCCCTCAGCACTGACCCTCTGACAGTGCCCACTCCCTCAGCACTGACCCTCCGACAGTGCCCGCTCCCTCAGCACTGACCCTCCGACAGTGCCCGCTCCCTCAGCACTGACCCTCTAACAGTGCCCACTCCCTCAGCACTGACCCTCCGACAGTGCCCGCTCCCTCAGCACTGACCCTCCGACAGTGCCCACTCCCCCAGCACTGACCCTCCGACAGTGCCCGCTCCCTCAGCACTGACCCTCCGACAGTGCCCGCTCCCTCAGCACTGACGCTCCGACAGTGCCCGCTCCCTCAGCACTGACCCTCCGACAGTGCCCCGCTCCCTCAGCACTGACCCTCCGACAGTGCTCACTCCCCCAGCACTGACCCTCCGACGTGCCCGCTCCCTCAGCACTGACCCTCTGACAGTGCCCGCTCCCTCAGCACTGACCCTCCGACAGTGCCCACTGCCTCAGCACTGACCCTCCGACAGTGCCCACTCCCTCAACACCAGGATATTGGATCCAGGCACTGTGGGGAGTCTGGGATTGACTGGGGACGAGTGCAGACCCCGAGATGTACAACGCGAGGAGTATATCGGCTCCTTTGTGGGGCTGTCTAATTGAGGGTGTTAACCGTGAAGGAAGGATTCGATGGGATTGACAGGGAGTAAACCCTGGTAGGGGAGGGGATGTGGAACATTCGGATTGAGGGTGGGCGAAGGTGGTTGCGTGAAAGCCCTGTTCCTCCCACCAAGTGGGACAATAGGATGTGGGACATACCCTCCCACAGGCCAGGCTGTGGGGGGGGGGGGGGGGGGGGGGGGGGGGTGGTGACTTCTCAACACTGGGACTGACTGTGTTTGATTGGATGGTTTGGGGTGGAGGGGTTGGGTTAAAGGTGAGGGGACACATTAGGTGCTAACACAGGTCAGCTGGGATGGGAACTGAATAGTGGGACAGGCTGGAGGAGGATGGAGGCTGAACGGCCTCCTCCTATTCACCGCGTTGAAAACCGAAGGAGAGCCAGTGTTTTGGTCGCTGGGTGGTGAGACTGGTCACAGGAAGGGGGTGTCTCTGGCTAAGCCCCATCCCGAATTACCCAGAGGGTAGTTCAGAGTCAACCCCATCGCTGTGGGTCTGGAGTCACGTGTAGACCCAGACCGGGTAAGGATGGTAGTGTCCATCCCTGAAGTGACAGAAGGTTTTTCCAACAATTATCAGTGGACTCCTGGTCACCATCAGACTCTCAAACAGAGTTTTTTCATTTTTTAAACTAAATTGAAATTCCACGCTGTGCTGGGACTCCAAGGCAGCTCCCCGGCTGGGTCTCTGTATTAACTGTCCAGTGATAACACCATCTTCTCCCACTGTGTGTGTGTTTGAGATTCAATGGGCACTGAATACAGGAGCTGCCAGGGAGGAGGCTGGAGGGTGTGACAGGACAAAGCAGGAGCTGGCACACATTCACTCCATCCATCAGGTTTATTCCCGATTCCAGTACATTCCGTAAACAAGCACTGCGTTCTCTATGTTACAGATGTGAACATGACACTGAGCTGAGGGAGGGACCACACAGTCAGGAGGGTGAAGGGAGTCAGTCTCACAGTGAGCTCTCACTCCAGCAGCTGACACACACAGATACATACACACATACCCACACCCACACAGATACACACACTCACACACACACACACACACACAGACACAGACACACCACACACACACACAGACACACATACCCATACACACACATAGACACACAGACATATATACACAGACACACATATACACAGACACACATATACACAGACACACATATACACAGACACACATATACACACAGACACACATATACACACAGACACACATATACACACAGACACACCCCCAGCACCGTTCACCATCTCCAACTGTCACAGCCAATAAACAACTTCTTCATCAAAGTCTGCTCCGTGTTCGAACAGGGGAAATGAGCACTTGATTTACACAGAGCAAGACCCCACACATCCTCCCGGTCAGCGCTGACCCTCAGACAGTGCCCCCTCCCTCAGCACTGACCCTCCGACAGTGCCCCCTCCCTCAGCGGTGACCCTCGGACAGTGCCCGCTCCCTCAGCGCTGACCCTCCGACAGTGTCCGCTCCCTCAGCGCTGACCCTCCGACAGTGCCCGCTCCCTCAGCACTGACCCTCCGACAGTGTCCGCTCCCTCAGCACTGACCCTCCGACAGTGCCCACTCCCTCAGCACTGACCCTCCGACAGTGCCCACTCCCTCAGCACTGACCCTTCAACAGTGCCCACTCCTTCAGCACTGACCCTCCGTCAGTGCCCACTCCCTCAGCACTGACTCTCGGACAGTGCCCGCTCCCTCAGCGCTGACCCTCTGACAGTGCCCGCTCCCTCAACACTGACTCTCGGACAGTGCCCGCTCCCTCAGCGCTGACCCTCGGACAGTGCCCGCTCCCGCAGTGCTGACCCTCCGACAGTGTCCACTCCCTCAGCGCTGACCCTTCAACAGTGCCCACTACCTCAGCACTGACCCTTCAACAGTGCCCACTCCCTCAGCACTGACCCTCGGACAGTGTCCGCGCCCTCAGCGTGACCCTCGGACAGTGCCCACACCCTCAGCGCTGACCCTCGGACAGTGCCCACTCCGTCAGTGCTGACCCTCTGACATTGGCTCCTCCCTTAGTAGTGACCCTTGGACAGTGCCCCCTCCCTCAGTGCTGACCCTCGGACAGTGCCCCCTCCCTCAGTGCTGACCCTCGGACAGTGCCCACACCCTCAGCGCTGACCCTCGGACAGTGCCCACTCCGTCAGTGCTGACCCTCTGACAGTGCCCCCTCCCTCAGCGGTGACCCTTGGACGGTGCCCCCTCCCTCAGTGCTGACCCTCGGACAGTGCCCCCTCCCTCAGCGGTGACCCTCGGACAGTGCCCCCTCCCTCAGCGGTGACCCTCGGACAGTGGTTCTGAATAAGGGTTGTGTGATCTTCCTTCCATCCTGTGACTGATGATGATGAAGGCGGATGAAATCTCCGGCCGGTGGAATGTGGGATCGCTTCCGTCGGGAGCAATGGGTGAGAGTACGGGGGTACGAGAGCTACTCCTATCAGGCCAGGCGTGGTCTACCCCCTGGGGTCAAGGGTTGGAGCCTCATGCCAGGACCGGGCCCTCACTGACTGGCATGTGGATGTGGGCAGTCAGGATGGGAGCAGACTGACCCATGGCCAGAACAAACACCTATAATGGAGAGATAACACTGACAGGTATCAGCTGCTACAGGTCCCTGCACCCCCCCCCAACATAACCCCACAAACATCGCCCAAAACCACAACCCCACAGGGAAAAGCCCCTACACCCCCTCCCTATCTCTGTCACCCCCTCCAGCCCCTACACCCCCTCCCTATCTCTGTCACCCCCCTACACCCCCTCCCTATCTCTGTAACCCCCGTCCAGCCCCTACACCCCCTCCCTATCTCTGTAACCCCGTCCAGCCCCTACACCCGCTCCCTATCTCTGTAACCCCGTCCAGCCCCTACACCCCCTCCCTATCTCTGTAACCCCCTCCAGCCCCTACACCCCCTTCCTATCTCTGTAACCCCCCTCCAGTCCCTACACCCCCGTCCCTATCTCTGTAACCCCCTCTGGCCCCTACACCCCCTCCCTATCTCTGTAACCCCCTCCAGCCCCTACACCCCCTCCCTATCTCTGTAACCCCCTCCAGCCCCTACACCCCCTTCCTATCTCTGTAACCCCCCTCCAGTCCCTACACCCCCGTCCCTATCTCTGTCACCCCCTCCAGCCCCATCACCCCCTCCCTATCTCTGTCACCCCCTCCAGCCCCTACACCCCCTCCCTATCTCTGTCACCCCCTTCCTATCTCTGTAACCCCCCTCCAGTCCCTACACCCCCGTCCCTATCTCTGTAACCCCCTCCAGCCCCTACGCCCCTCCCTATCTCTGTCACTCCCTCCAGCCCCTACACCCCCTCCCTATCTCTGTAACCCCCTCCAGCCCCTATATCCCCTCCCTATCTCTGTAACCCCCTCCAGCCCCTACGCCCCTCCCTATCTCTGTCACCCCCTCCCTTTCTCTGTCACCCCCTCCGGCCCCTATGCCCCCTCCCTATCTCTGTAACCCCCCTCCAGCCCCTACACCCCCTCCCTATCTCTGTAACCCCCTCCAGCCCCTACACCCCCTCCCTATCTCTGTCACTCCCTTCAGCCCCTACACCCCCTCCCTATCTCTGTAACCCCCTCCAGCCCCTACACCCCCTCCCTATCTCTGTCACTCCCTCCAGCCCCTACACCCCCTCCCTATGTCTGTAACCCCCTCCGGCCCCTACGCCCCCTCCCTATCTCTGTCACTACCTCCAGCCCCTACGCCCCCTCCCTATCTCTGTAACCCCCTCCAGCCCCTACACCCCCTCCCTATCTCTGTAACCCCCTCTGGCCCCTACGCCCCCTCCCTATCTCTGTCACTCCCTCCAGCCCCTACACCCCCTCCCTATCTCTGTAACCCCCTCCGGCCCCTACGACCCCTCCCTATCTCTGTCACTCCCTCCAGCCCCTACGCCCCCTCCCTATCTCTGTAACCCCCTCCGGCCCCGACACCCCCTCCCTATCTCTGTAACCCCCTCCGGCCCCTACGCCCCCTCACTATCTCTGTCACCCCCTCCAGCCCCTACACCCCCTCCCTTCCTCTGTAACACCCTCCAGCCCCTACACCCCCTCCCTATCTCTGTCACCCCCTCCAGCCCCTACGCCCCCTCCCTATCTCTGTCACCCCCTCCAGCCCCTACACCCCCTCCCTATCTCTGTAACCCCCTCCGGCCCGTACACCCCCTCCCTATCTCTGTAACCCCTCCAGCCCCTACGCCCCCTCCCTATCTCTGTCACCCCCTCCGGCCCCTACACCCCCTCCCTATCTCTGTCACCCCCTCCAGCCCCTACCCCCCTCCCTATCTCTGTTACCCCCTCCAGCCCCTACACCCCCTCCCTATCTCTGTAACCCCCTCCAGCCCCTACGCCCCCTCCCTATCTCTGTAACCCCCCTCCAGCCCCTACCCCCCTCCCTATCTCTGTAACCCCCTCCGGCCCCTACACCCCCTCCCTATCTCTGTCACCCCCTCCGGCCCCTACACCCCCTCCCTATCTCTGTCACCCCCTCCAGCCCCTACCCCCCTCCCTATCTCTGTAACCCCCTCCAGCCCCTACGCCCCCTCCCTATCTCTGTCACCCCCTCCAGCCCCTACCCCCCTCCCTATCTCTGTAACCCCCTCCAGCCCCTACGCCCCCTCCCTATCTCTGTCACCCCCTCCAGCCCCTACCCCCCCTCCCTATCTCTGTAACCCCCTCCAGCCCCTACGCCCCCTCCCTATCTCTGTCACCCCCTCCAGCCCCTACCCCCCTCCCTATCTCTGTCACTCCCTCCAGCCCCTCACTATCTCGGTGATCCAGGTGACCTTACCTTGATGGTGTCAGAGGCTCCCCTGTCACTCAGACTCTGCACGAAGGTGACAATGGGATATGTCAGCCCGGGTAGCAGCATTGGCACCTACAACATTACACACACAGACAGACAGGAGCCGGTCAGTTTGATCAGATGATCACCGTCTCCCAGAGTGTCCACTCCTTCCCTCTACAGCGACCCCCACACAGCTGCTTATCCCAGCACAGTATCATCCAACACAGCTCACAGCAATGGGCAATACTGAGGGACAGGGCACTGTCGGAAGGTCAGCGCTGAGGGAGAGGGCATTGTCAGAGGGTCAGTGCTGAGGGTGTGCCACACTGTCGGAGGGTCAGTGCTGAGGGTGTGCCACACTGTCGGAGGTTCAGTGCTGAGGGTGTGCCGCACTGTCGGAGGTTCAGTGCTGAGGGTGTGCCGCACTGTGGGAGGGTCAGGGCTGAGGGTGTGCCGCACTGTCGGAGGGTCAGGGCTGAGGGTGTGCCGCACTGTCGGAGGGTCAGGGCTGAGGGAGTGCCGCACTGTCGGAGGGTCAGCACTGAGGGAGTGGGTACTGTCGGAGGGTCAGTGCTGAGGGAGTGTCACACAGTTGGAGGGTCAGTGCTGAGGGAGTGTCACACAGTTGGAGGGTCAGTGCTGAGGGAGTGCTGCACTGTCGGAGGGTCAGGGCTGAGGGAGTGCCGCACTGTCGGAGGGTCAGCACTGAGGGAGTGGGTACTGTCGGAGGGTCAGTGCTGAGGGAGTGTCACACAGTTGGAGGGTCAGTGCTGAGGGAGTGCTGCACTGTCGGAGGGTCAGTGCTTAGGGAGTGTCACACAGTTGGAGGGTCAGTGCTGAGGGAGTGCTGCACTGTGGGAGGGTCAGTGCTGAGGGAGTGCTGCACTGTGGGAGGGTCAGTGCTGAGGGAGTGCTGCACTGTGGGAGGGTCAGTGCTGAGAGAGTGCCGCACTGTTGGAGGGTCAGTGCTGAGGTAGTGCCGCACTGTCAGAGGGTCAGCGCTGAGGGAGTGGGCACTGTCGGAGGGTCAGTGCTGAGGGAGTGCCACACTGTCAGAGGGTCAGCACTGAGGGAGTGGGCACTGTCGGAGGGTCAGTGCTGAGGGAGTGTCACACAGTTGGAGGGTCAGTGCTGAGGGAGTGTCACACAGTTGGAGGGTCAGTGCTGAGGGAACACTGCACTGTGGGAGGGTCAGTGCTGAGGGAGTGCTGCACTGTGGGAGGGTCAGTGCTGAGGGAGTGCCGCACTGTCGGAGGGTCAGTGCTGAGGGAGTGCTGCACTGTGGGAGGGTCAGTGCTGAGGGAGTGCTGCACTGTGGGAGGGTCAGTGCTGAGGGAGTGCTGCACTGTGGGAGGGTCTGGGCTGAGGGAGTGTCACACAGTTGGAGGGTCAGTGCTGAGGGAGTGCTGCACTATCGGAGGGTCAGTGCTGAGAGAGTGTCACACAGTTGGAGGGTCAGTGCTGAGGGAGTGCTGCACTGTGGGAGGGTCAGTGCTGAGGGAGTGCTGCACTGTGGGAGGGTCAGTGCTGAGGGAGTGCCACACTGTCGGAGGATCAGTGCTTGAGGGAGTGCCGCATTGTTGGAGGGTCAGTGCTGAGAGAGCGGGCACTGTCAGAGGGTCACTGCTGAGGGAGTGCCGCATTGTCGGAGGGTCAGTGCTGAGGGAGTGGGCACTGTCAGAGGGTCAGTGCTGAGGGAGTGCCGCACTGTCAGAGGGTCAGTGCTGAGGGAGTGCCGCACTGTCAGAGGGTCAGTGCTGAGGGAGTGGGCACTGTCGGAGTGTCAGTGCTGAGGGAGTGCCGCACTGTCAGAGGGTCAGTGCTGAGGGAGTGCCGCACTGTCGGAGGGTCAGTGCTGAGGGAGTGGGCACTGTCGGAGGGTCAGTGCTGAGGGAGTGCCGCACTGTCGGAGGGTCAGTGCTGAGGGAGTGGGCACTGTCGGAGTGTCAGTGCTGAGGGAGTGCCGCACTGTCAGAGGGTCAGTGCTGAGGGAGTGCCGCACTGTCAGAGGGTCAGTGCTGAGGGAGTGCCGCACTGTCGGAGGGTCAGTGCTGAGGGAGTGGGCACTGTCGGAGGGTCAGTGCTGAGGGAGTGCCGCACTGTCGGAGGGTCAGTGCTGAGGGAGTGCCGCACTGTCGGAGGGTCAGTGCTGAGGGAGTGCCGCACTGTCGGAGGGTCAGTGCTGAGGGAGTGGGCACTGTCGGAGGGTCAGTGCTGAGGGAGTGCCGCACTGTCGGAGGGTCAGTGCTGAGGGAGTGCCGCACTGTCGGAGGGTCAGTGCTGAGGGAGTGGGCACTGTCGGAGGGTCAGTGCTGAGGGAGTGCCGCACTGTCGGGGGTGGGGGGGGAGGAGGAGGAGTGGAGGGGCGTGTGCCAAACCTCCTGCCTGTGTGCAACCCAGCTGAGCGGTGAGGTCAGTTGCTGCAGTGTGTGGTCTGCTGCTGATGCTCTTGTGACCCGGCCTGTGGCTCCCCACTTCCCAGTTGTCTGGAGACGGTATTCCTGGAAAGATCACGCACTTGCAGCCCGTCACAGGTGGTCGGGGCAGGGGGAGGGGAGCGGTGCGGTCACCCACATTCGGAAGTGAAAGTTGAACAGCGTGTGACCAAGGTCAGCTCCCTCTCTCACACAGAATGACAAGTGTCAGCAGGGACTGTTACTCATGACCTGGGCCTGCTTCCAGCCCACACCCAACTCCCAACACTGTCCGCCCTCTTCCCCCTTCTGCACTTGGGCAGTATCGAGTCAATGAAAGGCCGGCAATTCGCTGGCTTTCAGGCAAAGTTGTCGCTCTCTGACAGACCGATCGGCCACACCGGTGACAGCAGGGTGATCAGAACGCACACGCTGCACAACCAGCAGGAGACAGGAGGGCCGTGGTGGGGACGTGGAAGCAGGGAGACATTTCACTCAGGCCTTGACACTGTAGCTCACCGGGGACCCAGGTTCAACACCACCTTCAGGGGACTGTCTGTGTGGGGTTGGCACATTCTCCACACCCTCCCCCGGGTCAGTGTGGGTTTACTCTGGGTGCTCCAGTTTCCTTCCACAGTCAAAAGATGTGCAGGTTAGGGTGGATTGGCCGTGGGAAATTGTCCCACAGTGCCCAGGGATGTGCAGATTAGGGTGGATTGGCCGTGGGAAATTGTCCCATAGTGTCCAGGGATGTGCAGGTTAGGGTGGATTGGCCGTGGGAAATTATCCCATAGTGCCCAGGGATGTGCAGGTTAGGGTGGATTGGCCGTGGGAAATTGTCCCACAGTGCCCAGGGATGTGCAGATTAGGGTGGATTGGCCGTGGGAAATTGTCCCATAGTGTCCAGGGATGTGCAGGTTAGGGTGGATTGGCCGTGGGAAATTATCCCATAGTGCCCAGGGATGTGCAGGTTAGGGTGGATTGGCCGTGGGGAATTGTCCCATAGTGTCCAGGGATGTGCAGGTTAGGGTGGATTGACCATGGGAAATTGTCTCATAGTGCCCAGGGATGTACAGGTTAGGGTGGATTGGCCGTGGGGAATTGTCCCATAGTGTCCAGGGATGTGCAGGTTAGGGTGGGTTGGCCATGGGAAATTGTCCCATAGTGCCCAGGGATGTGCAGGTTAGGGTGGGTTGGCCTTGCTAACTTGCCCCATAGTGCCCAGGGATGAACAGGTTTGGGGGTGTTGGACTCGATGGACCGAATGGCCTGCCTCCATGCCGCAGAGATCCTATGATTGATCAAACCAGACCAGTTTGCAGCCTCCAGCCCCACCCAGCCTGGGACCCTGCCGTGCGAGCGGTTTCTCAGTACCTTAAAGAACGCTCTCTTGATGGAGTAGAGGTTCTCATCGAACAGGAAGCTGATGTGCAGGTTGATCACTGGTCTGGTGGCCGACGTGTTCTGTACGTTCAGGGTCAGCTTAAACACCGGTCCGATCCCCTGGACCTGTGGCAGGGACAGGGCCACTCAGGAGTCTGTTTGCAGATACCCTTCACCACACAACCCCCCAACCCCGACCACCGCTTGGGGATGTGTGCCGATGTGGTGCATCCTCTGTGCCAAGGTCACCGGACCTGGAGAATCCGGTCACTGACGTGACCCAGATCAAATGTTTCGCCAATA